>NW_011173143.1:0-805 GCF_000146605.3 Meleagris gallopavo
AAGTTTGCTGATGATACGAAGTTGGGAGGATTGGCTGACACGCCTGAAGGCTGTGCTGCCGTTCAGCGAGACCTGGACAGGCTGGAGAGCTGGGCAGTAAGAAACTGGATGAGGTTCAACAAAAGCAAGTGTAGGGTCTTACACCTAGGGAGGAAGAATTGCATGCACCAATACAGGCTGGGGGATGAGCTGCTGGAGAGGAGCTCTGCAGAGAGGGACCTGGGCGTCCTGGTGGACGACAGGTTGGCCATGAGCCAGCAGTGTGCCCTCGTGGCCAAAAAGGCCAATGGCATTCTGGGGTGCATTAAGAAGAGCGTGTCCAGCAGGTCGAAGGAGGTGATCCTCCCCCTCTACTCTGCCCTGATAAGGCCTCATCTGGAGTACTGTGTCCAGTTCTGGTCTCCCCAGTACAAAAAGACAGGGATCTCTTGGAAAGAGTCCAGCAGAAGGCCACAAAGATGGTGAAGGGCCTGGAGCATCTCCCCTGTGAAGAAAGGCTGAGTGAACTGGGTCTGTTTAGCCTTGAGAAAAGACTGAGAGGGGACCTGATCCAGGTTTATAAATATCTGAGGTGTGGCGGCCATAGCGGTGAGGCCAGTCTCTTTTCAGTGGTACGTGGAGACAGGGACGAGGGGGAAAACGGACATAAGCTGCAGCATAGGAAGTTTCGCACGAATGTGCGTAAGAACTTCTTTGTGGTGAGGGTGACGGAGCACTGGAACGGGCTGCCCAGGGAGGTTGTGGAGGTCTCCTTCTCTGGAGATATTCAGGTCTGCCTGGACGCCTACGTGTGCGACCTGGTGTA
>NW_011173144.1:0-477 GCF_000146605.3 Meleagris gallopavo
CTCTCATAGTGACTCTACAGTAGCATTGTTTCACAGAATCACAGAATTGTAGGGGTTGGAAGGGACCTCTAGAGATCATCGAGACCAACCCCCAGGCCAAAACAGGTTCCCTACACCAGGTCACACAGGTAGGCGTCCAGGCGAGACTTGAATATCTCCAGAGAAGGAGACTCCACAACCTCCCTGGGCAGCCTGTTCCAGTGCTCCGTCACCCTCACCGTCAAGAAGTTCTTACGCACATTCGTGCGAAACTTCCTATGCTGCAGCTGATGTCCGTTTCCCCTTGTCCTGTCTCCACGTACCACTGAAAAGAGACTGGCCTCTTCTTAATGCACCCCAGAATGCCATTGGCCTTTTTGGCCATGAGGGCACACTGCTGGCTCATGGCCCACCTGTCGTCCACCAGGACGCCCAGGTCCCTCTCTGCAGAGCTCCTCTCCAGCAGCTCACTCCCCCAGCCCTGTATTGGTGCATGCA
>NW_011173145.1:0-540 GCF_000146605.3 Meleagris gallopavo
ACCCCCTTGCGTTCCAGTGCTGTAACTCATGGGCTATTAGGCCCTTGAAATGGTCAAAGTTGGATCTCCTGAAGTCCAGGACTGCTGTGCTAATGATTGCTGCGTTTCTTGGATGCAAGATCCTGAACTCAGCTGTCTCAGGGTTGAGGCATGCAAGGCTGTCTGTAAACAAGAGGATTACTTTGTATTTTGCAGTTAGGTTAAATGCAGTTTAGCTTCTGTATTCTTACCTGGAAGCTTATCCAACTGGCACTTTGTTAAATGGAAGATGGCATTGTCACAAGTTCAAGACATTTGGGACTACAAACCTCCCCAGCTCATTTGACAAGCGTCCAGACTGCACCAATAATTCAGGATGTTGAGTAGTCGGAGACAAACATCAGTGAGATTTGTGGCCTCTAGAAGCTTCTGTCATTCTGCATCAGTTTCCCTCGCCCCGTGGCATTATGCAAGATCACTGAGGCACTTCTGTGGGCACCAGATTACAAGAGTGGAAGGTGAAACTTTCTGTAATGTTTGCTGCAGATGTTACAGAAAGGA
>NW_011173146.1:0-779 GCF_000146605.3 Meleagris gallopavo
AACAAGTAAACAACCAACCCTTTCCCAACCCTTTTTCGCTTTCCAAACTCTCGTCATTGCAGAAACGCCCAACGTTCTGTTTCAGTTTCAGCTCCTCCCCTGCGGAGGCTTCCAGTGCCAACACTGGGATTTCGGGTCTCCTTGGCTCTCTGCAGTTGAGGGCTCTCCTCACTTCCAACGCCCCGCCCTCCTTTTGTGAGCAATGCTGTTGACAGCAGCAGTCTCCGGCCCCGACTCGCTCTCTCTCTCCTAGCGTTCTGCAGGGGTTGCTCTCATGCCAGCGCAGATAAACTCACTTTTCCTTTCAGCCTTTTTGCCTTTCCAGCTGTTCCGCTGCTAGTCGTACCCTCAGTTACGCTTCCACATACCCTCAGTTACGCTTCCGTATACCGTTAACAATTCCGCTTTCTGCTACCAACCAACCAGTTTGTCCCATTCCCTTCCAAACCCACGAATCAAACGGTACAGTCCTTCAGTTTCCACAAACACCCATGTTTGTGGAGCAATGAACAGAACCAAGAGTTCATGATCAGAACTCTCGGCTATATAAAAACCGGTCCTGTTACTTCATTTCTGTTCCCGCTTTCTTATTCAGTGCTCCTGGTGGAAATACCCAACGAGTTCATCAGCACAGCATCTCTGATAAAGCACATTTTATTCACAGTTGCAATGGCACACAGAAAACAGGATTACATCGTTTACGCCCCATTACCCGACGCTTCTCTCTTCCTCCCCTGGTTCCTCATTGGCTGAGTACTTCAGGTTCACAGTCTTCCCGA
>NW_011173147.1:0-509 GCF_000146605.3 Meleagris gallopavo
ACTTGTAGTTTTCCTCTTTTTCAACCTTTGGACTCTGAGGACTCAGCTCACACACATCTGCCCGATGGGCTCAGCTGAGCCACACAACGGTGCCGTTCCTTCCTGGTCAGGCAGGCAGACACGAGGTGTTCAAAGCCATCTGACGGCTGTCCTTGCCTGCACTGCCTGCACCTGGAAACATGGGGGTTTTCCAGAGTTCAGGACACGCGTCTGAAACAAATTCTGGTTCTCCTCTCAGCAGAGCTGTTGGACAGACCTGTTGGCTCTAGATAGTAAACGTGGCAGTGAGATGAGGCCAATGATGTAAGAGTAAGAGATGCTTTGGAATGCCTTCTATGGCTGCGCAGTTCCTCAGAAGCAGTGACACCTGCCAGCTTCATCAAAAGCCGTCCCTTAGATGCTGTGCTGTACAGCTGTGGAGCCACAGTGCTCCACAACAGCTATAATGTGTCCTGAATTAAAAAAAAAAAAGGACAAGGTGACCTGCATCAGATGTCCGTGGCTCTTCC
>NW_011173148.1:0-353 GCF_000146605.3 Meleagris gallopavo
AATGTCCACTGCCCAAACACAGCGTGCCTCTCACACCAGGCGGCAGGTGGGTGCCGAGAGGACGGCCGAGGCGGCAGGTCGGCGCTGCGAGGTGCGCAGAGGCGGCAGGTGGATGCTGCGAGGCAGAGCCTCGCCCTTTGTACACGCACGGGCAGACATCTTGCAGAAAGCGCCCCGTTACACGCGCACACGTGCCACCCCATCCCTTTGTGCAGCCCTGTGCACACGCGCGACCCCATCTCTGCGCTCTCCACGTGCACGTGAAGCCCCGTGGCACCACGTCCTTCTGTCCACCCGTGTGCACCATCCTCCCCCCTTTGCACGCCCTCTCTCTCTCTCTCTCTCTCTCTCTC
>NW_011173149.1:0-619 GCF_000146605.3 Meleagris gallopavo
TGGTGAGGAGAAAAAAGGTGACAGCACACCTCTTAGGAAGGATAGAAAGTGTGACGCGGGCAACTACCAGCATGTCAGTCTCACCTCTGTGCTGGTCACGGATCATGGAGCAGATCATCCTGCAAGTGACTCTCAAGCACACATTCCAGTGCGTCACCACCCTGTGCGTGAAAAGCTGCCTCCTAATAACCAACCTAAACCTCCCCTGTCTCACTTGAAAACCATTTCCCCTTGTCCTATCGCTATCCACCCTCCTAAACAGCCGTTGCCCCCTCCTGCTTACGCGCTCCCTTCGAGTCTTGGAAGGCTGTCATGAGCTATCTCCAGAGCTTTCTCTTCTCCCACAGAAACAATCCCAGTTCCCTCAACATTTCTTTCTAAGAGAGGTGCTCCAGCCCTCTGATCATCTTCGTGGCCCTTCTCTGGACCTGCTCCAAAAGCTCCCACATCATTCCCGTGCTGGAGCCCCAGGCCTGGACGCAGTGCTGCACATGGGGCCGCACACCAGAGCCGAGTAGAGGGGGACAATCACCTCCCTCTCCCTGCTGGTCGCTCCTCTTTGAATGCAGCCCAGGATCCAGTTGGCCTTCTGGGCTGCAAGTGCACACTACTGGCTTAT
>NW_011173150.1:0-629 GCF_000146605.3 Meleagris gallopavo
ATTGAAGGGAACGCCAAAACTGAGGCCAAAGAGATCATAACAGGGAAGGCCAGAAAAAGGGGTCAAAGACAACACTGTAGGGAATGCAAAAACAAGAGCCAAAGACAACGTGCCAAAGAATGCCAAGGGCAATGGCCAAAGAGAACGCAGCCAGGAATACCAAAACTGAATGCCAAAAAGAACGTCGCGTGGAACTCCAGAAGGGAAGGCCAAAGAGAACGCTGCAAAGGTCAAAACTAATGGCCAAAAAGAAGATGGAAGGGAACACCAAAATCAAAGACCAAACAGAATGTCGTGGGGAACCGGACACAGATGGAACGTGTCAAAGAAGGCTAAGGACAAAGGGCAAGAGAATGCCATAGGGAACGCCAAAACAGAAAAACAAGAGAACACAGCAGGGAAAGGGCAAAGGCACGGAGAATGCACAAAGAGTAAGACAAGCAACATTCGAGGCAACACGAAATGTATAAATGAGCTCTGGAAACCCTACCTAGTGTCTCACTAAATAATGACTAAACACTGGTGGTGTGCATTGCCCTTACCTGTTGGGCAGACAATTACCAATCAGCTAATAGATTCCGGGGCATTCCAAGAATGCAGATTCTGGTTCCTTGCTGTTCCCATGAAGA
>NW_011173151.1:0-740 GCF_000146605.3 Meleagris gallopavo
ATGGTTCCTTTGGTCGCTCCCCTCCCGTTCCTTGGATAACTGTGGTAATTCTAGAGCTAATACATGCCGACGAGCGCCGACCTCCGGGGACGCGTGCATTTATCAGACCAAAACCAACCCGGGCTCGCCCGGCGGCTTTGGTGACTCTAGATAACCTCGAGCCGATCGCACGCCCCGTGGCGGCGACGACCCATTCGAATGTCTGCCCTATCAACTTTCGATGGTACTGTCTGTGCCTACCATGGTGACCACGGGTAACGGGGAATCAGGGTTCGATTCCGGAGAGGGAGCCTGAGAAACGGCTACCACATCCAAGGAAGGCAGCAGGCGCGCAAATTACCCACTCCCGACCCGGGGAGGTAGTGACGAAAAATAACAATACAGGACTCTTTCGAGGCCCTGTAATTGGAATGAGTCCACTTTAAATCCTTTTAACGAGGATCCATTTGGAGGGCAAGTCTGGTGCCAGCAGCCGCGGTAATTCCAGCTCCAATAGCGTATCTTAAAGTTGCTGCAGTTAAAAAGCTCGTAGTTGGATCTTGGGATCGAGCTGGCGGTCCGCCGCGAGGCGAGCTACCGCCTGTCCCAGCCCCTGTCTCTCGGCGCCCCCTCGATGCTCTTAACTGAGTGTCCCGCGGGGCCCGAAGCGTTTACTTTGAAAAATTAGAGTGTTCAAAGCAGGCCGGCCGCCGGAATACTCCAGCTAGGAATAATGGAATAGGACTCCGGTTCTATTTTGT
>NW_011173152.1:0-1906 GCF_000146605.3 Meleagris gallopavo
CCGGTGCAGCTCCTGGCGCACTTCTGGAGAGTGTCCCTCTCTCAGCAGGTGGTTCTGGGCCTGTAGGGCCTGGCTCTGCCTCTCCAGGTTGCTCAGGGCTCGTTGGAGGCAGCTGCGCTGCTCCAGCAGCTTGCTGCTTGTGCTGCCCGGGAGCCCCAGGTCTTGCTTGGACATCTCTGGCACCTAGAACCAGAAAATCATAGAAGAACAGAATGGTTTGGGTAGGAAGGGACCTTCAAAGCTCTCCCGTTCCAAGCCCATGCCATGGGCAGGGACATCTTGCACTCGGTCAGGTTGCCCAAACGTGCTCCAGGCTGGCCTGGAGCACTGCCAGGGACGGGGCATCCACAGCCTCTCTGGGCAGCCTGTGCCTCATGGTGCTGAGTCTTTCTTCCTTGTATCTCATCCACATCTCCCCCGCTTCTACTTTCAAGGCATTGCCCTTGGTTGTACCACTACTCCCCTGCCTTACAAGTCCCTCTCCAGCCTTCCCTAGTCCAGTCCTCCTTCAGGCACTGGAAGGCCGCTCTGTGGTGTCCCCAGAGCCTCCTCTCCCTGCGGGCTGACAATCCCCACTCTCTCAGTGTCAGCTCACCTGGACGTGAGCGTCCTTCACAGCCGGTCGACTGGAGCCTGCTCTGCACGGTGGTGGCCCAGAGCTCCCTCTCTGTCCTGGGAGCAGGACATTCTGTGGCTTTCCACGTGCTGGGGCTCACCCTCCCAGCTTCCCACGATGTATTGGGTGAACAGCCTCCTCTCCAGCTCCAACTGATGCTGGAGTTGGCGGATGCAGGCGGGCTGCTCACCATCCATCTCCCTGCGCAGCTTGTTGAGGATGCCCTGCAGCTTGGCGCGGGCTGCCCTGCCGCTCCTGTGGGGGGCTCCTCAGCTCCTCGGCCAGCTGCTGCTGCAGCTCACGAGCCTGTTGCAGGGCCACATTGCACTCCCGCTGCAGCAGCTCCTGCGTTGCGTGCAGCTCGGCTTCCTTCCAGCGCAGCAGCTGCTGGATCTCCGTCGCCCGCTGCAGCTGCTCCCGCTCCTTCAGCTGCTGCTCCTCCTGGGCCTGCTGCTTCTCCCAGGCACAGCGCAGTCGGTCAGCCAGGAGCTGCTGCTCCCGCTCTGCCACCCATCTCCCTATCCCTTTTCCCTTTTCCTTCCCATTTTGTGGGGCCGGGGTGCCCAGGGGCCAACTGCCTCCCTGTCTCTGGCTTACATTGACCTAGTTAACTCCGTGACACATACCTACAAGCTAGTTAAGGGAAAAGAACCTGGCTGCAGATGTATCCTTCTGAAGGAGCTGCTGGGGCAGATTGGCCAGGCTGTTGCGAGAAATCAGCAGCCTTAGGAGCTCATGGCAATATCTGAGGGGGACAGATAGGAGGAGGTGTGAACCTCCTTCCACGGCAGAAACGCAGCCTCATCCTAAGTCCCTGCAAGTGGGAGTAGCCAATCCAGCTGCTTACCTGCAGGTCAGGGATCTAGACAGCCCGCGAGAGGAAAGGGGCTGGACTCTCGTCTCTGCTCAAAGCAGAAGAAAGCGTCTGTCCCTCAGCCCCCACAGTGTTGCCAACCCCTGCAGTGTCCCCTACAGCGTCCCTGAGTAGTAGACTTGAGGCTCTCGCACAAGAGAGGGATGAAGGCCTGCAAAGTAGTCCAAACTCATGCCCTGAGAAGCACACTGAGAACACAGGAAGTAACAAGCATAAGGGAGAGGGGCCGGTCAGGGCACTGCATCAATACGAGTGCCACCAAAGAAGGGCGGCGAGTCTTGGTAACTGGGGACTCCTTGCTGGGGGGCACTGAGGCTCCCAGTTGCCACCTGGATAATCTCTCTAGTGAGGCGTGATCTCTTCCAGGGCCACGTGTTAGAGACATCGGGAAGGTTCGTCCATGGCTCATTAAGCCA
>NW_011173153.1:0-494 GCF_000146605.3 Meleagris gallopavo
TTGAGAGTGTGGGGGAGTATTGGTCCTTAGGAATGGGGTAAGTGGTTTCTTTTTTTCTGTCAGGGCTGTGATCTTCTCTTTTTGGGGGATCCCAAGTGCGCTGAAGGGCTGCTAGGTGTAAGAGCAGCATCTGAATCTGGAGACTGCTTCCTTTGGGGTGTGGGGTGGGCCCTTAGAATGGGGTGAGTGATTCCTGCTTGATTTCAGAGCTGTGAGCTCTGCTTTTCTGGAGGATCTCAAGCTGGATGGGTGTAATTCATCGGGCTATGTGATAATTGCATCCATTTGGTGTTTTTTAAGGGCATTGTGTGCATCCTTGTTGTGTTTTAAATGATGTTCTGCGTCTCTTCTGATTTCATTTTGCAGCCTGATGGTGTTGAAGGATTGCCTGGGCTCCTCCAGTCAGTGGTGTGAGATCTGTCCAGCAGGTAATGAACATCATGCACCCCATGTTGGTGCGCTGCTTGTATGCAGGTAGGTTTGCGATGTGATCC
>NW_011173154.1:0-678 GCF_000146605.3 Meleagris gallopavo
TGTATTGTGTCCAACAGGTGGCAGCAGAGCTGCGGTGCTCCCAAGTGCCGTAACAACTGCCCGGAGAGATGTGTTGGTCTCTGTGGAAACAGCAAGGAACTGGAATCTGCATTTCCCGGCATGCCCCGGAACCTCACTTTGCTGACTGGTCATTGTCTGCCCAGCAGGTAAGGGCGATGCACACCCGCCAGCGTTTACCCATTCCAGAGCCCGGCACAAATAGGGTTTCCCCCCAGAGCTCTGAATTGCGCTTCATGGTGCCCAGAAGGCTGCCTATCCTCTTGTTCTGTGTCTTGCTTGTCTCTGGTCTTGCACTGTTTTCACTATTACATTCTCTTGTCCTCCGATTTTTGTGTTCCTTGCCCCATTCTCTTGGCCTAATGACCCCTTGGCTTTGTGTTTGCCTACATTCATGTCGGCATTCAGTTTTGGCGTTCCCTGCCGTATTGTCTGGGCCGTCATCCTTGGCATTTCCTTCCATGTTCTCTTGGCCCTTGCCTTTGCCTGGGCATTCCCTTGACCTCCTGTTTTTTGTGGCAACACCTGGGGCGGGGTGCAGCCCTGCGAGCACAGCTGGGGGCAGTTTTGGCTGTGGAGTGGGGCAGAGCCAGGCTCCACCCGTCCCTGATCCCATTTAAGGGCTGGGAAGAGTAGGGGCAGCATCTGAACCTGGGGAGT
>NW_011173155.1:0-492 GCF_000146605.3 Meleagris gallopavo
CAGCGCACCAACATGGGGTGCATGATGTTCATTACCTGCTGGACACATCTCACACCACTGACTGGAGGAGCCCAGGCAATCCTTCAACTCCATCAGGCTGCAAAATGAAATCAGAAGAGACGCAGAACATAATTTACAACACAACAAGGATGCACACAATGCCCTTAAAAAACACCGCATGGATGCAATTAGCACATAGCCCTATTAATTACAGCCATCCAGCTTGAGATCCTCCAGAAAAGCAGAGCTCACAGCTCTGAAATCAAGCAGGAATCACTCACCCCATTCTAGAGGGCTCACCCCACACCCCAAAGGAAGCAGTCTCCAGATTCAGATGCTGCTCTTACACCTAGCAGCCCTTCAGTGCACTTGCGATCCCCCAAAAAGGGAAGATCACAGCCCTGAAAGAAAAAAAGAAACCACTTACCCCATTCCAAGGACCAATACTCCCCCACACTCTCAAGTGAAGGAAGCAGCTTCCAGGTCCAAATA
>NW_011173155.1:20999-21553 GCF_000146605.3 Meleagris gallopavo
CAGCCAAACTGCCCCCAGCTGTGCTCGCAGGGCTGCACCCCGCCCCAGGTGCGGGTTCCACAAAAAACAGGAGGGCAAGGGAATGCCCAGGCAAAGGCAAGGGCCAAGAGAACATGGAAGGAAATGCCAAGGATGACGGCCCAGACAAATACGGCAGGGAACGCCAAAACTGAATGCCGACATGAATGTGGCAACACAAAGCCAAGGGGTCATTAGGCCAAGAGAATGGGGCAAGGAACACAAAAATCGGAGGACAAGAGAATGTAATAGTGAAAACAGTGCAAGACCAGAGACAAGCAAGACACAGAACAAAGAAGATAGGCAGCCTTCTGGGCACCATGAAGCGCAATTCAGAGCTCTGGGGGAACCCTATTGTGCCGGGCTCTGGAATGGGTAAACGCTGGCGGGTTTGCATCGCCCTTACCTGCTGGGCAGACAATGACCAGTCAGCAAAGTGAGGTTCCGGGGCATGCCGGGAAATGCACATTCCACTTCCTTGCTGTTTCCACCGAGACCAACACATCTCTCCGTGCAGTTGTTACGGCACTTGGGAG
>NW_011173156.1:0-440 GCF_000146605.3 Meleagris gallopavo
GTCAGCGGGCCAAGGGAGGAGATCCCCATCCCTCTGCTCTGCGCTGGGCAGGCCTCACCTGCAGTGCTGCGGCCAGATGTGGAGTCCTCAGTGCAGGGAGACATGGAGCTGTGTGAGTGCATCCACAGTACAGCCACAAACACGAAACCAAGGATGGAACCCCTCTCCTGTAAGCAAGGAGAGCTGGGCTGTTCAGCCTCCTGGAGAAGTGAAGGCTCCAAGGTAACCTGGTAACAGCCTTTCAATACCTAAAGGAAAGAACAAGGGAAAATGGAGGTGAAATCTAAGGAAAATGTCTTGTACAGTGAGGGTGCTGAGGCAGCGGCACAGGTTGCCCGAGACATGGTGGATGGTGCTGGCCCTTTCAAGGTGAGCCTGGCTCAGGCTCTGAGCAACTTGATCTAGCTGTGGATGGTCAGCATGGGGGATCGGATCACATC
>NW_011173157.1:0-463 GCF_000146605.3 Meleagris gallopavo
GCCTACGGGGAAAGGCTCCCGCTGCTTCCCAAGGAGGGTCAACAGAGCCGAGTGCCGGGTCCTGCTCTTTGGCCACAAGAAGCCCATGCAGCGCTACAGGCTTGGGGCTGAGTGGCTGGATGACTGTGAAGAGGAAAGGGACGTGGGGGTGTTGGTTGATGCTCGGCTGAACACGAGCCAGCAGTGTGCCCAGGTGGCCGTTAGGGCCAACGGCATCCTGGCCTGCGTTAGAAATAGTGTGGCCAGCAGGAGCAGGGAGGTCATCATCCCCTGTAGTCAGCTGTGGTGAGTCTGCACCTCGAGTCCCGTGTTCAGTTTTGGTCCCTGGAGCCCAAAGAGAGACATTGAGGCCCTGGAGCGTGTCCAGAGAAGGGCAACGAAACTGGTGAGGGGTCTGGAGCACAAGTCTTATGAGGAGCGGCTGAGGGAGCTGGGATTGTTCATTCTGGAGAAGAGGAGGCTC
>NW_011173158.1:0-333 GCF_000146605.3 Meleagris gallopavo
TTGTCTCCTTGCCCATGCCATTCCTCTTAGCTTGCCTTCACTTACCTGATGCTGTCTCTCTGCCTTGACTGTTGTGTTTTTTTCCTTTTCCAGGCTTCTGGAAGTGCAGGCAGCTCTCGGCTTTTGTGCAGTGCTTGCTGCATTTGCAGCTCCTTCTCGGTTTCCCAGGTGGGTCCCCGCCTCGTGGGCATCCTTGCCTCTTGCCTTGTGCTGAACGGTCGGCTTTTGCTCTGCTGGCTGGGTGGATCCATGCCCGGTAGCTACCCTTCCCTCCTCCTTGGCATGACTGCCAGTGCTTTGCCTTCCTCCAGAGAGGTGTTTGTCCGACTGGCA
>NW_011173159.1:0-605 GCF_000146605.3 Meleagris gallopavo
CCACATTGGATTAGAGTAAAGCATTCTCACATGGAGGAAGGGTTAAGGGCTACCCTCTTGTGTTAGTATTAAGGCTTCCCTGTTCTGATTAGGGTTAAGGCTTTCCCAGTTATGTTCACAGCAAACGGTTCCGGGCTGTCCATTTGGTGAGGGTTACATATGACCTGCTTGCTTTCGAGTTACGAATTGAAGATTGTGCATTTGAATTAGTGACATGAGTTCAACTTGGGAGGAAGCGTCAGGCGTAAGAGCAGACAGTTAACATGCTGGGTTACAGCTGAGGGTTACATTTTTCTATCGGGGTTAAAGATCAGCCATACAGAACGAGGGCAGAGAGCTACCATTATTAGTTACGATCAAACGTTAAGCGTTACTTCCTAAGGATCAGGATAAGGAGCTTCACAAATGGGATACAGTAAAGTCCAAAGGGCTCAACATTTGGTTCAGAGGCAAGTCAAACACTTGGGAAAAAGGAAAAGAAAGCAAAGAAAGGAACAGGGAAGAAGAGAACTAACAAAATCAATAAAAAAGCAAGAAAAAGCAAAGCAAAGCCAAGAAACATACACTGAACAGGAAAGAAATGACTTGCAGCGAGGAACAAGGTC
>NW_011173160.1:0-630 GCF_000146605.3 Meleagris gallopavo
CGCAGGGTCATCACTGTGGAACTGACAGAGGACAACGTGAAGCAGCCCTTGTCTGGCATCTGTCTGCTCGTGGCCAGGGCGCTGGGTCTCCAGGACAATGAAACTTCCAGTGAGAGGCAGCGCACTCTGCAGACCATATTCCAAGATACAATAGAAGAGAGCAGCTTTTGCCTACTAAACGATGTTTTCTCAGTTAAGGTGAGAGTGAGAGGCCGTCTTGCTTGGATAGTCTGCTGGGAGTGGCTCAGCTCAGTGCTGTCTGATTCCTGTCTGATTCTGTGCATGGGGTGCTCCTGTGCCGTGCACGTGCCCTGTGTCTTGTTCAGCACCCTGGAAATGGCACTGAAGAGGGGCTGGTGCTGGCCGCATGCAAAAGCAGAGGCGTTTTGCTCTGCAGTCTTGCTCTGGGAGATAGGTGTGCCCAGACCTGCAGCAGTGTTCCTCTCTGTCTTTCCTGGACAGTTTCCCGTCACGGACGAAGTTTCCAAGATGTGTTCCAGTGAACGGGCCAGTGCGTTCCTCCTGACTTGTACACAAATGCTACAGAAAGGTGAGCAGGTCTCCCTCCTCCGGCCCTCACCAGGAGGCTAAAACAACCGTGCTGGGTGCAGGCTCTGCGCTGGAGCTGCC
>NW_011173161.1:0-758 GCF_000146605.3 Meleagris gallopavo
GCTCGGAGATGAAGCTCCAAACCCCTGGGGGTGCCCAGCGCTCCAGGCGCCTGCCCAGAGCATCCTCATCCCCAGCCATGCAGAACCCCCCTGACCTGGGGCAGAGCTCCTGGAGAATTGTTTCATCCGAAACACAACCTACAACATAACCTACAACTCGTAGTAATGGGAGCCCGCTGGTTTGAACATCCAACACAGAGAAAATTCTCAGGAGCTATGGTAACTCAGGAGCTTTCGAGCTCCAGGGAAGAAGAAGAAGTGAAATGGAGGCTAAGGAACCGCTGGGAAGTGTCCTTCCTAATCTCCTCCACAGCTGGGCACCCTGAGGACGCAAAGCCAGGCTGCGATTACTAATCACATCAGCAAAATTACTTGCAGCACCCAATAATGACTGCGGAGATGAACGTGCACAGAACTTCAGTTCGTCAGCTGCCGATTTTATGTGATATCAGCCAAGGCCAAACAGCACAGCAAAATAAAGCCCTAATCCAGCCCCCAGGGGTGGCAAGCAATGCAGCAGGAAAAACAAGCAGCGAGCAAGGAGCTGCGCAGTGCAGTGCAGTGCCATGAGGAGGCTCAGCAAGAGAAAAAATCAGCATCATGGCCAGCAGTTTTCCAACCAGCACAAAGCCCTGGGCTGCATCGCTCTGGGAAGGTCTGCTGTTATGTCAGCCACCGCAGCCCCACATCAGGCACCAAAATAACTGCCGGTGGTTCAACCCAGCATCACTCGGTGCTCTGTGCGCTGCCCCGTCCCA
>NW_011173162.1:0-489 GCF_000146605.3 Meleagris gallopavo
GAATTGTGGCTCGAAATAAAGGCAGAGACATAGTATTCAGAGCTAGTCGTGTGCAATCTGCATGTAGCCAAGGCGAAGTGCAAACCGCTCCTTTCCGATGTGCGCACAGGAGCCCGCTCACTCGTCGGAGAAAAGCAGCCGGCTGAAGTGGCCCGTTGTCCACAAGCAAGAAACACGAGACCGCTGGTGACAGCTCAAAGCTGCATTAGGGGAGAAACGCTATTTCTCGGCCAGCTCCGGCAAAGTCTCCGGAGCGGTTCAGCGCGAATGCCGCTTTCAGGGCATGAGAGCGAAGGAGTGCGATTCCGATGCCGACAACTGCGAATTCAGCCTCCTGCACTACCTGCGAGTGGGGGGTTTTTCTCCGCAGTCCTGAAAGGATAGCTCTGCACTTTCTGAAACGCACTCCCTGAGAGCACTACATCTGTCGCTCCTCGAACTTCCAGGTGTCCTATTAGAGAGGGGTTTTCCATTCCACTCTTTTTCTCT
>NW_011173163.1:0-541 GCF_000146605.3 Meleagris gallopavo
TTGGTGACTCGAGGGCATTAGAGTGCACTGTGCACCAGTATCCACCAGGGCCTTATATTTTCGTGATTCTGATGTGCCAGGCCATCTAATCCACACAGTCCAATAAACTCTATTATCCCTTTCCCCCCCTGGCTGGGGGCAGGGCCCCTCTATTTGTTACCTTCACTGTCTGCAGCAACTGGAGCAATCACCTTTTTAGAGAAGTTCACCTTGGTGGTTGATTTGTCTTGTAACTCTCTTACCCGTGCTTGAAGTACAGGAGTAGGTTGTTTATGCCACTCCTTCATATCTTCTCCATGGTCACGTAGGTAATGCCACAAGGCAAAACGTGATGTGGTCTTACTGTTGTCACTTGCTCGAGCAGGAGAACGTCTTCTTTTGATTAGCTGAGACATTAGATGCCACCGGCTGGGAGGAAATCAAGTTGATCAGCCCCTCCAATAGGCTGTTTTGGGGATTCTGGTCCCCATTTGATGTATCCGTTACCTCCATGGATTTATCAGCTTCAGGCACGGTTGATAGTTTGTCTATTATATCTTCT
>NW_011173164.1:0-626 GCF_000146605.3 Meleagris gallopavo
CGTCTATCCCACACTTCCTCAGCTTTGTTATAAGGATGTCGTGGGAGACAGTATCAAACGCCTTTCTAAAATCAAGGTAGATTACATCTACCGCTCTTCCCCCATCCACCCAGCATGTGACAGCATCATAGAAGGCCACCAAGTTGGTCGAGCACGACCTCCCCTTGGTGAACCCATGCTGACTACTCCTGATAACCTCCTTTTCTCCCAGTTGTCTGGAGATGGTATCCAGCACAAGCTGTTCCATCACCTTTCCAGGGACGGAGGTGAGGCTGACAGGCCTATAATTACCCGGATCTTCCTTCTTGCCCTTTTTGAAGACCGGAGTGACATTGGCTATCCTCCAGTCTTCAGGGACCTCCCCTGTTGTCCAGGACCTCTCAAAAATGATGGAGAGCGGTTCGGCAATGACCTCCGCCAGCTCCCACAGCACACGTGGATGCACCCCATCAGGTCCCATGGACTTGTGGACCTTAGTACTGCCTAGGCGCTCACGCACGTCCTCTTCCTGACTAAAGGGAAGTCTCCCATTCCCCAGACCCTCTCCCTAACCTCCAGGGTGTGGGATTCCTGCAGGGGAGCCTTTTCACTTGAAGACAGAAGTAAAGAAGGCATTCAGTATCTCT
>NW_011173165.1:0-382 GCF_000146605.3 Meleagris gallopavo
GCCCCACCCCCTCGGTTAAGCCCCGCCCCTTCCCATAAGCCCCGCCCCCAGAGGTAAACACCATCCAACAAAGTCTCGCCCACTCCTTCGGGCCATACCCACTCCCCGTAAGCCCCGCCTCCAGGGGCAAACACCATCCAATGAGGGCCCACCCCCTCACCGGAGCCCCGCCCCTCGGGTGCCACACACGGACGCTTCCTTCCCGTGATGACGTCAGCAGCTCTGCCTCCAAACGGCCCAAGAGCGCCCCCTGCTGCGAGATCTGGGAACAGCATGGGGATCCAGAGAGACCTCAGAGAGACCCACATCCACCCCATAGCGCCCCGTAACTGACCCCATAGCGCCCCCATATCAACCCCATATCGCCCCATGTCACCCCATA
>NW_011173166.1:0-599 GCF_000146605.3 Meleagris gallopavo
TGCAGCTCCCTCAGCACCCTCGGGTGGATCCCATCTGGCCCCATGGACTTGTGACAGTCCAGACAAAGAAGTTGGTCTCTATGTGTTTCCACTGGAATTGTGGGGGCCTTATTCTGCTCTCCATCCCAGACTTCCAAGTCAGGGGATGGAGTACCCTGAGGATAATTGGTCTGACTTCTAAAGACAGATGTAAAGAAGACACTGAGAACCTCAACCTTTTCCTTATCCACAGTAGTCATGTTCCCACCCATCCGGTAAAGGATGAAGATTCTCCTTAGCCCTCCTCTTATTGTTAACATATTTGTAAAAAGGTTTTTTTTTCCTTCTCTTTTCCTACAGTGGCCAGGTTGAGTTCATGTTGGGTTTTCGTCTTTCTAATTTTCTCCCTGCATAATCTTGACCACTTCTATGTGCTCCCCCTGAGTTGCCTGTCCCTTCTACAGGAAGTAAACTCTTTTCCTCTCCTGGAGCCTCAGCAACAGTTCCCTGTTCTTCTCTGCCGGCTCATTTTACAGCATAGGGCGACAGCCTGCTCCTGTGCCTCTAAGACTGTGGGAATACAAGAAAACCTGTTCAGAGCAGCAGCTTTGGAGCTAGAT
>NW_011173167.1:0-563 GCF_000146605.3 Meleagris gallopavo
AAACCCAGATGCTTGTACAAACTGGGCGTAGAAGCCCTTGGGAGCAGCCCTGCGGAGGACTCGGGGATCCTGGTGGACAAAGAGCTGGACATAAGCCAGTAGTGTGCACTTGCAGCCCAGAAGGCCAACTAGATCCTGGGCTGCATTCAAAAGAGGAGCGACCAGCAGGGAGAGGGAGGTGATTGTCCCCCTCGACTCGGCTCTGGTGTGCGGCCCCATGTGCAGCACTGCGTCCAGGCCTGGGGCTCCAGCACGGGAATGATGTGGAGCTTTTGGAGCAGGTCCAGAGAAGGGCCACGAAGATGATCAGAGGGCTGGAGCACCTCTCTTAGAAAGAAATGTTGAGGGAACTGGGATTGTTTCTGTGGGAGAAGAGAAAAGCTCTGGAGATAGCTCATGACAGCCTTCCAAGACTCGAAGGGAGCGCTTAAGCAGGAGGGGCAACGGCTGTTTAGGAGGGTGAATAGCGATAGGACAAGGGGAAATGGTTTTCAAGTGAGACAGGGGTAGGTTTAGGTTGGTTCTTAGGAGGCAGTCTTTCACGCACGAGGGTGGTGACGCAC
>NW_011173168.1:0-653 GCF_000146605.3 Meleagris gallopavo
AAGTGGGGGGGGATTGGGGTACCAAGGGGTTGGGGGACAAACGGGGGGACACCTGGGGGGTGATGCAAAGTTGGGGACGTTTTGGAGCCGGGGGGCGACACCGTAGGGACGTTTTGGAGTGATGCTGGGGGTTGGGGACGTTTTGGGGCTGGGGGGATGCTGGGGGTCCTGCAGGTGCCAGCGTTGTCCCCCCCAGCCCCGGGCGCTCGCCCTCATCCCATGACAACGAGATCGTGATGATGAACCACGTGTACAAGGAGCGCTTCCCCAAGGTGGGGGTCCTGGGGGGGGGAAGGGGGGCTACAGGGGAATGGGGGGGCTGGGGGTGGTCCAAAGAGGGGGTTTGGGATCCTGGGACTTGGAGTGGATAGGGGAGCCTAGAGAGAATACGGGGGGAGGGGGATTTGGGTGTTTATAAGGGTGGGTCTGCAGGGCACTGGGGGAGCATATGGGATCTTGAGGATCTTCTGGGGCCCTATGGGGAAGTGGGGGATGTATGGGGTCTTGGAGGTCTCCCGGGGGTCTTTAGGATATTGAGGAAGCCTACGGGGTCTTGAGGTTTCTGGGGGTTGTTGTGGGGCAGCCACCGGGGGGGGGTCTCGGGGGGCGAGGCAGGGCAGCGTGGATCCCGGCCCCGCAGGCGACGGCGCAGA
>NW_011173169.1:0-494 GCF_000146605.3 Meleagris gallopavo
GAAACTAAGAGAACACTATTGGTTCTATTTGCCCGCTACGTAAAGATTTATCTATAAAAAGATTGTTTTTTTTTACTTTCCTAGTATACACTGTCTATATGGGAACATGGGAACTAATGTTTTTTCTTTCTTCCAGAAGTGTTATGAAGGTGTCTTTTATTCAACATTGTGGGCTTGCTTTTTGTCTATAGTCTGTCACCCAGTGTCCTCTGATCTCTCCCCATGGTTTCCACTGGTGCATTGCAGGGAATGTAAGAACTCACTGATGCTCTGTGGAGACCTCTGTAGGCCCAAGATGTCAAACTCTTAAAGTCCCTACAAGAGCTCTCTTTTCAGGCTCTTTATTCATCTTTGTATAGTTCAGAATGGATTGCGGGGTCACAATAAATTATGGAGTTACAACAACAAAATGGCTCTTTAAAGAAACTTCAATCCACAGACAGCGTTACTGAAACATAATACAGCTTCCTCAGCACCATTTGTGAGATGAAAAA
>NW_011173170.1:0-637 GCF_000146605.3 Meleagris gallopavo
AGTTCTTACGCACATTCGTGCGAAACTTCCTATGCTGCAGCTTATGTCCGTTTCCCCTCGTCCTGTCTCCACGTATCACTGAAAAGAGACTGGCCTCACCGCTATGGCCGCCACACCTCAGATATTTATAAACCTGGATCAGGTCCCCTCTCAGTCGTCTTTTCTCAAGGCTAAACAGACCCGAGTTCACTCAGCCTTTCTTCATAGGGGAGATGCTCCAGGCCCTTCACCATCTTTGTGGCCCTCCGCTGGACTCTTTCCAAGAGATCCCTGTCTTTTTTGTACCGGGGAGCCCAGAACTGGACACAGTACTCCAGATGAGGCCTTACCAGGGCAGAGTAGAGGGGGAGGATCACCTCCCTCGACCTGCTGGACACGCTCTTCTTAATGCACCCCAGAATGCCATTGGCCTTTTTGGCCACGAGGGCACACTGCTGGCTCATGGCCAACCTGTCGGTCCACCAGGACGCCCAGGTCCCTCTCTGCAGAGCTCCTCTCCAGCAGCTCATCCCCACAGCCTGTATTGGTGCATGCAATTATTCCTCCCTAGGTGTAAGACCCTACACTTGCTTTTGTTGAACCTCATCCGGTTTCTTACTGCCCAGCTCTCCAGCCCTGTCCAGGTCTCGCTGAATGG
>NW_011173171.1:0-561 GCF_000146605.3 Meleagris gallopavo
AACAGGATACATTTGTTAATCAGATGCAGTACCCTGGACAGCTCCTTTTCTTTCATTTTTGGTTTTCTTACCTCTACTGCACATCTCTGCCACAATAACCTCAGATAAGGAGACTTTAACTGTGACTTCATTCACAAAAGACTCCATTTATAGATCTTTGGAAAAGCTAAATTATAATTTAACCAAAGTTTCTATCTATTAGAAATTGACAAAGGAAAATAAAATAAAAAATACGTCATCTCCTTCTTAGCTTTAAAGACATATTATATTAAAAGTCTCAAGAATAAAGCCTGATGATGTAAAAGTCTTCCTGTTATTCAACAAAGTAAATAAAACTAAAAAAAAGTAGATTCGTTCTTGTGTATAACAGTGATTTCCGCTAATTTGGCACAAGAAATCTATATTAATCTAATATTGCAGTAAGCCAAGAAGGCCACATAATAATAATTACCATTGAGTAATTGAATATTTAGAAGGAGGAGAAAAAAAAGAAGTACTGGTAATCTTAGCCTGCAGGCATGAAAGTACTATAATACACAGATGATATTTACAAGTAAAAAT
>NW_011173172.1:0-432 GCF_000146605.3 Meleagris gallopavo
TTCCTCGGTTTGTTTTCCATGTTGTTTTTCTGTGGTTTCTGCCTTGGTTTCCTGCTCCTTCTGCATTGCAATGCATTGGGTTTTTTTCCAGGGTTGTTTTATTTTCCCTTTTGTTTCTATTCTTGGAACTGCTTTTTCCTTTCCTGAGCGTATTCCCCTCTGTTTGTGAGGATTTCAAGTGATTTTTGCTTTGCTCTGCTTGGCTTTTTTATTACTTACGCTTTTCTTTCCTTTTGCTGGTTTTTCCTGGCTTTGGTTTGCTCTTTTGGTTATTGTTAGTATGCTGGCCTTGCATTGCTGTTAAATTTTGGTTCTTTCTTTCCATTGTTAAGCACTGGTGAGCTTTGTTCTCTCTTTTACTTTGCTAGGATTCTTTTGCTTTTGCCATGCTAGTGTATGGAATTCATTTGGCTTTTCCTCTTGTATTTCTCG
>NW_011173173.1:0-468 GCF_000146605.3 Meleagris gallopavo
CTTTCTCCCCAAACTAGGACACTTTCTCCCAAAACAGCCACTTCTTCCCCCCAAAGTACACCGTTGGCTTCCAAAAAGAACGCATTCTCTCCCAGAAATATCTCCCTTCTCCAATACAATGACATTACCTCCCAGTAATGTTACCTTGGGCCCAAACGTTGGACAGCTTCTCCCACAAGTACTACTTTTCCATCCAAAAGAGGACATCTTCTCCCCAAAGAATGCTATTTTCTCCCGGAAACAAAGCAGCTTTCTCACAAATGGGTGGCATTTTTCCAACCAACTATGCTACTCTCTCCCAGAAAGAGCACTTTTCTGACAAGTACCTTCCCTTTTCTCTCAAAAATACTGCTAGGCACTCCTCAAGAGGACATTTGCTCCCATCTACACCCCGTTTTCTCCCCCAAAAGGTACCCCCTTTTTCAACCACCAAAAAATACCACACTTGCCCTCCAGTAGAAGTCAGTC
>NW_011173174.1:0-502 GCF_000146605.3 Meleagris gallopavo
AGTATCACATGAAGGTGAGAGCACACCTGGAGTATGGTGTGAGTTAGTAAGCGTGGAGTAAAGTGTGAGCAGAACCCAGCGGAAGTTGTGCGCACGTCTGTGCCCGCGACGGGGGGCCGTGGGCTTCCCTCCCCCCCGGCCCACAGAATGGGAAGGGAAGGGGAGACGGGACGGGGAGCTGGGAGCTGGGCTCCAGGAAGGAAGAAAAAGAACAAAGCGACAACGATCTGCGGACAAAACTTGTTTTACTGAGTGCGATGGCGGAGTGCGAGTTAAGCCGACGCCATGGCGCCTCGTGGGAGCTGAGAGGAATAAATGAGAGGGGACAGAGGGAGTTCCTGAGGCGGAGTCACACCTGGAAAGCTGGGAACGGCTTCCAATGACCCCAGTGACCCCAACGGCCCCGGTGACCCCAGTCGACCTCACACGAACCCACCCCATTCCACTCGACCCCACTGACCACAATCGACCCCGAATCGTCCTCACCTGACCCCAGTGACAC
>NW_011173175.1:0-480 GCF_000146605.3 Meleagris gallopavo
ATGAATTACACTGCTGTTGCTGCAATACCAAGACAGTTGCCTCTATTAGCATTTACATGATCAAGCAATATCACAGCTAGTATATTTTAAAAGTTAAATTCCTTCTTCCCCCTCATCTTACACTGGAATGTTACAGAAATGTTGATGCAGAAAGAAAGAAACACTAGCTAGCTGTTACTATAAATCTGTGTATGTATTCAGGAAAAAGCACCAAAACATCAGTTCTCAAAAGAAACAGTTGCAAAAAAGAAAAAAAAAGATGAAATTATCAGAAAGAAAATCATTAAGGAAGACTGAGGTATCCACATGAGAAATGAAGTAGTTGCTCCTAGAGAAAAATCAGGAATTATTAAAATACGCATGCAAATAAGGACTTCTCACTGAACATCAGAATTGCCAAAAGAAGTTAAAATTGACAGCTTTTCACTGAATATTGGAATTTCAGTGAGATAACATTTTAATTCATTAATGAATATACCT
>NW_011173176.1:0-696 GCF_000146605.3 Meleagris gallopavo
GTGATTTGACTTCTATACATATATACATACACACACACATACATACATACATCCATGCCACCTAACTGTCAATTGACGTTTCTTAGAGATCTTCAGCTCAAAACTGTACGGAATGAAAAGGTATTAAAAAAGAGTTTGTAAATCTTCTGTAAATCTGGTTAAACTTGTTGGTGGAATTCTGATATTACTTTTTGCTTGCGTTTTGACACAATAGGAAAGAGAGGCAAATGAACAGTGGTTTGCCACTTACGTTTTGGAAAAAAATCCACTCCTATTTTACATACAAATCGTAAATCAGATCCATCTTAAGTTGTCTTATTTTCCTACGCTATGAAGTTTCTGCTTGCTGTTAATCTCTGGATATACTTGCACATGAACATAAGTAAAGAAAAGAGGAACCGACGTTGAGTATATTACTGGCGTCCTGAGGATGTGGGATATTATAAGGTCTTCTACAGAAAATTACAGAAACAGGGGTCTTGCGAGACTCCATGGTGCAGACAGCTAATACAGGATTTTGAATTTCTGATCTCCTCTGAATTTCATCAGCATTCTTCATGGCTAATGTCCCCCTCCTTCTCTCCTTTGTTCTGCAGCCTGTGACCTTTGAAACCAGAGTTCAGAGCAACAGCTGCTGCAGGGTTCTTTGCAGCAGGCCCTTGCCAAGGTTAACCTGCAGTCCCACCGCGTGTCAAC
>NW_011173177.1:0-526 GCF_000146605.3 Meleagris gallopavo
AGCTTGGTTAGATTTTCTTTGCAGTTACTTCCTCTTGCATTCGCTTGTTTTTTCCACCCTTTCTTTGTCTGAATCCTTTGCTTTGCCATGATATTGCACTGTATGTCTTTGCTTTTTCTTTCTATTCCTTCTCGTAGTTTTGCTTTGATTTTTCTTAGTCTTTTTTTCTCCTGTTTTTTCTCCTGTTTTTTTTTAGTTATTATTTATTTTCTGTTTTGTATTTTGTTGCCTTGCGTGTCATAGGTTTGGTTTGCTTTTTTTCCCTTAGTTTTCCTGACTGCTTTCCAATGTTTTCTCGACTTTTGTCGATTTCTGCTTTGCAGTTTCTTTCTTTCCGTTATTTTTTTCCTACGTAATATTCCTACGGATTTCTCTGAATTGGCAACTCTTACTCATAACACAAAGTGACCCTTCACACTTATCGCTAACACAACATGGTAACCACTAGCCACATCCAAGAAAGGTAAATCTTGAGCCTAATGCAGAAGGGTATCCCTGAATCCTAAAGCCTAATCCGAATCCAAAA
>NW_011173178.1:0-555 GCF_000146605.3 Meleagris gallopavo
GCCAGAGTTTCCCAGGATGCATGAACAACATTTTCTCCACTTTTCCAGTCTTTCCACTTTAGCACTTTGGAGTTAATGCTTTGGGGTTTGGGCAGAACTCCTGGCTTACCCTAATGTACCCAGTTCAGCAAAGAGTGCATTTGAGAGATGCCTTCGTCATATACTTTGTGACACAGTCTGCAGATCTCTCTTTAGGACTGGATCTGTAGAACTATTGCTAGAGCTGCTTCGATAGAAAGCCCTGGGGATGGAGCACCAGGACTTGATAGCTTAATCCCATAAGAAAAAATCAGCAAGGCAGGGAGAATGAGACTGCTGGAGAAACTAATACTGGTGTCAGAACATGGACAAAAGTGTTATGCTAGGGAGAAAAAATGGATTCATTACCATACTGTGGAGTATTTACCAGAGGTGACTTATTGAAGTGTCACCTTTTGAGAGATGGTAAACTTGCAGGTGGAATGCAGTGAATAATCTGTGGTGTGAAAGTTCCTACAAACGTGACCTGCGGCCTCAGCTGTCAGTAAGCAACAGGGAGCTTGGTGTGCTGAGTCT
>NW_011173179.1:0-436 GCF_000146605.3 Meleagris gallopavo
GGGGGGTGTTAGAAATACCCAAATAATTCTCGAGGACGGTTGCTGCGATAAAGCAGATTCGATTCGCAATTGCAACGTCGGGCCTCCTGCAAGCAGGAGAGCACTCAGAAAACAGCGCTACATCTTTATCCCCTGTTGCCCGACGCTGATCTCTTTCTGCCCTGGTTCCTCACTGGCTGAGCACTGCAGCTTCACACTCTCGCTTCACTCATCACACAAATACCAAGGAAGCTCAAGTCTTTGCCGCCCAGACACAAATATCTTAATAGGTTAATTGCCTTCTAACCATTGCTTCCTTAACAAACATTTGGGCGTAACTTTCGGATGCCTGCTTTACAACATAAACATAAACAGGGCCTCTGAATTGTTTAATTACCCCCCTAACACTTGTGCCCCTTTACACTGGTCATTGTTCTGGTCATCCATCTGTCCTTGC
>NW_011173180.1:0-737 GCF_000146605.3 Meleagris gallopavo
CTATAGCAGAGTCCATCCGACCTTTTAAAATTATTTTGTTGAGGTTAAGACAAATTACCACTAGCTTTGTCCTTATGAAGCATTTCATGATGTGCATCGAATTTGGCAGCCAGCAGAAGAGAAGGCTCCGGGGAGACCTCCTGAGGGCGGCCTTCAGTATCCCAAGGGGGGCTGCAAAAAGCAAGGGACAGAGTCTTTAGGTGGGACATAAGGAAGAACTCTGTTACAATAAGCGTGGCACTGGAACAGGGACACTGAGGGACCCTGGGGCTCTCTGGAGCCCTGAGCACTGGGTGTCAGGGCCTGGGGATGGAGGGCACCATCCCCCCTACCCCTTTCCAGGGGGACCACTGCCACCCCCAGACCTTCCCTCGTGCTCTGAGGGGCTGTGCAGAGGAGGAGGGTCTCGAGCTGTCCCACGGATGGCCCAGGGTCACTGTGGAGATGGGACAGGGGCTGTGGCTGCTGTCCCCCAGGGGACCCACATCCCGCCCTGGGCTGCTGACAGCCCTCCTCCTGCCCAAAGTCCTGGGGCACAAACCCTGCAGGGACGAGGCTTCTCCATGGTCACAGACACCTTCTGACATCCTCTGCTGACCAAAGGAGTCCTCTGAAGAATGAAGACCCTGATGTCACTGACATCCTCCAGTGATCAATAAAGACCTCAGCAAAGCCACGCTCTGTGTGTCTGTGTCCTTGTCCCCATGCTCAGCAGGAACCGCTGACGTCTGTCCCTG
>NW_011173181.1:0-546 GCF_000146605.3 Meleagris gallopavo
GTTCCGACTTCCATGGCCACCGTCCTGCTGTCTAGATCAACCAACACCTTTTCTGGGCTCTGATGAGCGTCGGCATCGGGCGCCTTAACCCGGCGTTCGGTTCATCCCGCAGCGCCAGTTCTGCTTACCAAAAGTGGCCCACTGAGCGCTCGCATTCCACGGCCCGGCTCCACGCCAGCGAGCCGGGCGTCTTACCCATTTGAAAGTTTGAGAATAGGTTGAGATCGTTTCGGCCCCAAGACCTCTAATCATTCGCTTGACCGGGTAAAACTGCGCCGCCCCACCGAGCGCCAGCTATCCTGAGGGAAACTTCGGAGGGAACCAGCTACTAGATGGTTCGATTAGTCTTTCGCCCCTAGACCCGGGTCGGACGACCGATTTGCACGGCAGGACCGCTACGGACCTCCACCAGAGTTTCCTCTCGCTTCGCCCTGCCCAGGCATAGTTCACCATCTTTCGGGTCCTAGCACGCGCGCTCATGCTCCACCCCCCCGGCGGGGCGGGCGAGACGGGCCGGTGGTGCGCCCGGGGCCTTCCGGCCTGCCG
>NW_011173182.1:0-651 GCF_000146605.3 Meleagris gallopavo
CTGGTAGGTATTTGGACCTGGAAGCTGCTTCCTTCACTTGAGAGTGTGGGGGTGTATTGGTCCTTGGAATGGGGTAAAGTGGTTTCTTTTTTTCTTTCAGGGCTGTGATCTTGTCTTTTTGGGGGTATGGCAAGTGCACTGAAGGGCTGCTAGGTGTAAGAGCAGCATGTGAATCTGGAGACTTGCTTCCTTTGGGGTGTGGGGTGAGCCCTTAGAATGGGGTGAGTGATTCCTGTCTTTCTTTCAGAGCTGTGAGCTCTGCTTTTCTTGGAGGATCTCAAGCTGGATGGCTGTCATTAATAGGGCTATGTGCTAATTGCATCCTTGCGGTTGTTTTTTAAGGGCATTGTGTGCATCCTTGTTGTGTTTTAAATTATGTTCTGCGTCTCTTCTGATTTCTATTTTGCAGCCTGATGGAGTTGAAGGATTGCCTGGGCTCCTCCAGTCAGTGGTGTGAGATCTGTCCAGCAGGTAATGAACATCATGCCACCCCATGTTGGTGCGCTGCTTGTATGCAGGTAGGTTTGCGATGTGATCCGACCTCCCCCATGCTGACCATCCACAGCTAGATCAAGTTGCTCAGAGTCTGAGCCAGGCTCACCTTGAAAGGCAACCTGTGCCACTGCCTCAGCACCCTCACTGTACAAGACA
>NW_011173183.1:0-445 GCF_000146605.3 Meleagris gallopavo
TGAGCCTGGCTCAGACTCTGAGCAACTTGATCTAGCTGTGGATGGTCAGCATGGGGGAGGCGGATCACATCGCAAACCTACCTGCATACAAGCAGCGCACCAACATGGGGTGCATGATGTTCATTACCTGCTGGACACATCTCACACCACTGACTGGAGGAGCCCAGGCAATCCTTCAACTCCATCAGGCTGCAAAATGAAATCAGAAGAGACGCAGAACATCATTTAAAAACACAACAAGGATGCACACAATGCCCTTAAAAAACACCCACCGCATGGACGCAAATAGCACATAGCCCTATTAATGACAGCCATCCAGCTTGAGATCCTCCAGAAAAGCAGAGCTCACAGCTGTGAAATCAAGCAGGAATCACTCTCCCCATTCTAAGGGCTCACCCCACACCCCAAAGGAAGCAGTCTCCAGATTCAGATGCTGCTCTTACAC
>NW_011173184.1:0-314 GCF_000146605.3 Meleagris gallopavo
CCACTGACTGGAGGAGCCCAGGCAATCCTTCAACTCCATCAGGCTGCAAAATGAAATCAGAAGAGACGCAGAACGTAATTTAAAACACAACAAGGATGCACACAATGCCCTTAAAAAACACCGCATGGATGCAATTAGCACATAGCCCTATTAATTACAGCCATGCAGCTTGAGATCCTCCAGAAAAGCAGAGCTCACAGCTCTGAAAGAAAGCAGGAATCACTCACCCCATTCTAAGGGCTCACCCCACACCCCAAAGGAAGCAGTCTCCAGATTCACATGCTGCTCTTACACCTAGCAGCCCTTCAGTGCAC
>NW_011173185.1:0-541 GCF_000146605.3 Meleagris gallopavo
GATACCATCTCCAGACAGCTGGGAGAAAAGGAGGTTATCAGGAGTAGTCAGCATGGGTTCACCAAGGGGAGGTCGTGCTCGACCAACTTGGTGGCCTTCTATGATGCTGTCACATGCTGGGTGGATGGGGGAAGAGCGGTAGATGTAATCTACCTTGATTTTAGAAAGGCGTTTGATACTGTCTCCCACGACAAAGCTGAGGAAGAGTGGCATAGACGAGTGGACAGTGAGGTGGGTTGAGAACTGGCTGACTGGCAGAGCACAGAGGGTCATCATTGGCAGTGCAGAGTCTGGCTGGAGACCTGTAAGCAGTGGTGTCCCCCAGGGGTCTGTGCTGGGTCCAGTCTTGTTCAACATCTTCATCAATGACCTTGATGAGGGGATAGTGGCCACTCTCAGCAAGTTTGCTGATGATACAAAGTTGGGAGGATTGGCTGACATGCCTGAAGGCTGTGCTGCCATTCAGCGAGACCTGGACAGGCTGGAGAGCTGGGCAGTAAGAACCGGATGAGGTTCAACAAAAACAAGTGTAGGGTCTTAC
>NW_011173186.1:0-617 GCF_000146605.3 Meleagris gallopavo
TGCACAAACCTGTGCTCCTTGCTCGGAGCACATGGCTGCACTCTGTGCACGATGTTGCTTACCACCAGAGAAGGCTCAACTACCCAACACCATTTTGGCTTCCATCTTGTCTGATAACTGCTCATTATGCACAGCCCTCATCTTTGCTTTGGTGAGGTGGGGACTGCCATTGCTTCCTCAGTCCCACAGACCCCTTCCCATCCCACACAGCCATGGGAGATCAGGTTCTGGACCACCTGAGGACCCAAACATCAACGAGTCTTTGGGTCCTGACGAGATGAGTCCCAGAGTTCCGAGGGAATTCACCGCTGCAGTCACCGAGCCACTCTCCATGGTATTTCACAAGTCGAGGCAGTCAGGTCAAGTCCCTGGTGAGGAGAAAAAAGGTGACTAGCACACCTCTTAGGAAGGATAGAAAGTGTGACGCGGGGAACTACCAGCATGTCAATCTCACCTCTGTGCTGGTCACGGATCATGGAGCAGATCGTCCTGGAAGTGACTCTCAAGCACACATTCCAGTGCGTCACCACCCTGTGCGTGAAAAGCTGCCTCCTAATAACCAACCTAAAACCTCCCCTGTCTCACCTTGAAACCATTTCCCTTGTCCTATCGCTATC
>NW_011173187.1:0-534 GCF_000146605.3 Meleagris gallopavo
CGCTGCCCGCAGCCGCTCGCCATGCCCTGTGCCTCAGAGCAGCCCCGGCAGCAGACAAGCTCAGCCTCGTCCCGCTCTGGGTTGCGGTGAAGTGTTACCGTTTGGTGCGATTGGTGAGTGCTGAGTTACCCTTTGGGGTTAGGCTGGAGGCTCGAGGCTTCCCAGGTTGGGTTGTGCTTAAGGGTTACGTGCCAAGCGTTATGCATTCGGGTCAGGTTTCAAGGTTACCCTTTTGGGTGAGGGCGAAGCGTGAAGGCAAACGGTTCTGCTTTGTGTTACTGGTTTCTCTCTGGGGTTAGGCTTCAGTGTTACCAGTTTGGGTTAAGGGTTGTGCCGTTACGGAAGGGTAAAGGGCTACCATGTTGGATAAGGGGTAAGAGTTACGGGTTCCCATTTGTGGTTTGGTTTCATGGTTGCCCTTTTGGATTCGGATTAGGCTTTTAGGGATTTCAGGGGATACCCTTCTGCATTAGGCTTCAAGATTTTACCCTTTCTTGGATGTGGCTAGTGGTTACCACGTTGTGTTAGCGATAA
>NW_011173188.1:0-539 GCF_000146605.3 Meleagris gallopavo
AGGATGGCACCGGGTCCTTTGTAGGTGCAGCGATGCCACGCCATTCCTGGTTCCAGCTGAGTTGTGCACCAGTGCCCAGAACCAACCCAGTTGTTCCGTTGTTCTCGTGGTTGCACGAGAAGCCCTCAGAAGCCATCGGTTCCCGGCCTGCTTTGTTCTGCCCCAACTTCTGCGGAGCCATTTTAACGCCCTTTTCTTTTGCAGGTCCCTTACAGCCCTTCCTGGCAGCCTGCAGCAACCGGTCCTTTTTCCAGCATTGCTCTGCCTTGCTTCACAGCTCAGGGCTAGACACTGCAGACATGGAGAAGCTCCTGGCTGTCCTGCAGCACCTCTCTGCTATAAGGTGATCCCTTCTTGCCATTATTCTGTTGGTTACTGTAGAGATCAGCACCCGGGGGAACCTTCCTCTTCCTCCTTCTTCACAACCTCTGCTTTGCTGTTTGCCTGCTCCAGTGCGGACAGTGCTGGACGTTCTGTGTTAGCAGTGACCTGTTGGTGACAAACATTTTACTGGATAAAAACCTCTTTTTGACTCTTTT
>NW_011173189.1:0-526 GCF_000146605.3 Meleagris gallopavo
AGACATTTTCCTTAGATTTCACCTCCATTTTCCCTTGTTCTTTCCTTTAGGTATTGAAAGGCTGTTACCAGGTTCCCTTGGAGCCTTCACTTCTCCAGGCTGAACAGCCCAGCTCTCCTTGCTTACAGGACAGGGGTTCCATCCTTGGGTTCGTGTTTGTGGCTGTACTCTGGATGCACTCGCACAGCTCCATGTCTCCCTGCACTGAGGACTCCGCATCTGGACGCAGCACTGCAGGTGAGGCCTGACCAGCGCAGAGCAGAGGGATGGGGATCTCCTCCCTTCGCCCGCTGACTGCGCATCTTTGGATGCAGCCCAGGATACGGTTGGCTTTCTGGGCAGGGAGGGCCCACTGCTGGCTTGTGTCCAGCTCCCACCCACCAGTACTCCCAGGCCTTATGGAGCAGGACTACGCTCAGTCCTTTCATCCCCTAGCATGTTTTGGTGGTGGCTGTTCCCTCATCCCAGCTACTGACCCTGCACTTGGATTTGTGCCCACTGCTCAGCCTGTTGAGGTCTCTGTGGA
>NW_011173190.1:0-390 GCF_000146605.3 Meleagris gallopavo
CACTGAGAGTAAAAGAGCTAGTGATCCAGTTGCATGGATCATGGATAGTTCCACACACCTGGTTCCCCAAAGGGAAGAAGAACTGCACACTACGTACCCCAGAGGACTTTGTGTTGTTCTGTTGTCTGTTTTCCATTCAGAGGGAAAGTTAAAACTGTTGGCAGTTAATGAGCAGTCCTCTCTTTTCCCTTTCTGCTCCTCCCAGCAACGTGTGTGCTCCCCAGCCATCTTGACTTCAGCATTAGAGTAAGAACTTTGGTTTTGGACACACTCTGATTGTAATTGATTTATTAGCTTAAATTTCAGCTATGTTATATTACATTGTGCAACACTGAATTTCTTTGCATTCTGACATCTTTATTTAGTAAATTACCATTTCTCCTCAGATGG
>NW_011173191.1:0-474 GCF_000146605.3 Meleagris gallopavo
GAAATTGGGCCTGTGCTTCCAAAAAGATGGTATTTTCTCCCAGGCATACCTGTTTTCTTCAACCAACTCACGTTTTCTCCCAAAAAGACTAGATGACAAGACCAAATAGGACACTTGCAACCAAGAATAGGACATCTTCTCCCACAAATACCACTTGTCTCCCTAGGATAGGACATTTTCCCTAAATGCTATGGCAGTTCTGCTAAGAAATACTCCTTTCCTTCCCTAAATGGGACATATGCACCCACAAAGACCACGACTCCGAGAAATTCCTCCCAGTTCCTCCCAATTACACTCCATTACATTCCTCATCATGACACTTACTCCCAGACTTTTGGCATTTTACTGCGGAAAGACCATTTCGATCCAGAATATATGCCATTGGCCCTCACAAACACCGATTGCCTCACAAGATGTGGCACATCCCACCAGAAAGACCATTGCTAGCCCCCAAAAGATGGCATTTACTCCCAG
>NW_011173192.1:0-519 GCF_000146605.3 Meleagris gallopavo
CAATCAAGTAAAGTCCCTGGAGACTGGAAAAAAGGTAACATCGTACCCAGACTTCAAAAGGGTAAAAAGGAGGACCCAGAGAACTGCCAACCTGTCAGTCTCACCTCTGTGCCAGGAAAAATCATGCAACAGATCCTCCTGGAAGCTAGATCTAGACAGGCTGGAGAGTTGGGCAGGGAGGAATTTAATGCGATGTAAGATGGGTAGAGAGCAGGGGAAAGGAAGGGACCTGGGGTCCTGGTGCTCAGCAGGATGACCGTGAGCCAGCACTGGGCCCTTGTGGACAAGAAGGCCAAAGGCATCCTGGGGTGTAATGGAAGGGCTGTGGATAGGAGGGCGAGAGAGGGTCTCCTCTCCCACCACTCGGCCCTGGTGAGACTGCAGCTGGAATATTGTGTCCAGTTCTGGGCCCTTCCATTCAAGAAGGACAGGGAACTGCTTGAGAGAGTGCAGGACAGAGCCACAGAGATGATGCAAGGAGTGGAACACCTCCTTACGAGGAAAGAATGAGGGAGCTGA
>NW_011173194.1:0-478 GCF_000146605.3 Meleagris gallopavo
CCTCCTCAGCTGGGTGACTGCAGGGGTCCGCTGCCCGGGAGCGGATGGACGGAGCGGCACCTGCCCACCGGCAGTGAGTCAGCGGCCGCCGGGCCCGTGCGGGGACGCTGCAGCCCTGCTGCCGGTAAGGGCCCCGGTACCCCAGAGCTCCGGGAAGGGAGACGCGGGCAGAGCTGGAGCGTTCAGAGAGCATACCGGCTCGTTCCGGGTCCCGGGCCGCACCTGCCGGCGGAGGGCAGCTAAAGGGCACCGGGGTCCCGCAGGAAGCCACCGCGAGGTGACGCTGCCCCGGTCCCCATTCTCGGGGCTGTACTCCAGAGCCGGGCCCCGCAGCGCCCGCCAGGCTAGGTGTCCGGAAGAGCGTTGCCCCGCTCCCGTTCCGTCCTGCCGGGCGCTGCAACTCCGCAGTTAGCGGAACGCCCGGGGGCATCCCCTTCACGAGCGCCCCCGGTGCGGGTGACGCACAACGCCGCTCTCC
>NW_011173195.1:0-547 GCF_000146605.3 Meleagris gallopavo
GATGATCAACATATATCTGCAGACATCATTGTGGGAAACAAACGACCTTTTCTTCAGTCTGCCAACTGCTAGCACTCCCTGAAGAGATGCACAGCCAGAGAATTTACTTGATTTAGAATGTTCTCAAAACAGATTAACTTCATAACATAAATTGTTGTATTCCTCTTGCTTTGTCTGAGGCTCTTACATAGTCTAAGATCTTTCACAAAATATTTGTTTTTCAAGTAGAGTAAAAGACTTACACAGTAGGGGAAAGTCCAGCACAGGTTATTATTGTTACTCCCATGAGAGATCACAGTTGCTCTGCTACTGAAGCAGGCAATTAATTTTGTTGGTACATGATACTGAAAAAAGCAGCTGACAATGGCTGATGGAAGAAATGAGTTATACTGGCCATTCAGAATACTTTAGTGGTCATTGTGATATGCATAGGAAATGCTTTCTTGGCTGTGTTTTGCACCCCAAAGGCTAACTTCTGAGGACTGGCATTGCTTCTGCTCCACAACTTCCTATCTTCCAGAAGACAGTCAGATTCAAGCTAGGATAC
>NW_011173196.1:0-379 GCF_000146605.3 Meleagris gallopavo
CACAGGTAATGAATAGAGAGGCCCTGCCTTCAGCCAGGGGGGGAAAGGGATAATCGAGTATATTGGACTGTGTGGATTCGATGGCCTGGCACGTCAGAACCACTGAAATATAAGGCACTGGTGGATACTGGTGCACAGTGCACTCTGATGCCCTCGAGTCATGAAGGGACAGAATCAATCCATATTTCCGGGGTGACTGGAGGCTCTCAAGAATTGACTGTGTTGGAGGCTGAGATAAGCCTCACTGGTAAGGACTGGCAAAAACATCCTATTGTAACTGGCCCAGGGGCTCCATGTATACTAGGTATCGATTACCTCAGAGGGGGGCATTTCAAGGATCCTAAGGGGTATCGGTGGGCCTTTGGGATAGCTGCTGTGG
>NW_011173197.1:0-792 GCF_000146605.3 Meleagris gallopavo
CTTTCTGAAACGCTCTCCCTGAGAGCACTACATCTGTCGCTCCTCGAACTTGCAAATGCCTTATTAGAGCGGGTTTTCCCTTCCACTCTTTTCCTCTCTGAAAGCAGATGTGTAGCAGTGGAAACCTCACTAGAATGAATTGTCGCACGAAATAAAGACAGAGACATAGTATTCAGAGGTAGGCGGAGTGTATTCTGCATGTAGCCAAGGCTAAGTGCAAACCGCTCCTTTCCGATCAGCGCACAGGAGCCCGCTCACTCGTCGGAGAAAAGCAGCCGGCTGAAGTGGCTCGTTCTCGGCAAGCGAGAAACACGAGACCGCTGCTGACAGCTCAAAGCGGCATTCGGGGAGAAATGCTATTTCTCGGCCAGCTCCGGCAAAGTCTCCAGAGCGGTTCAGCGCGAAGGCCGCTTTCAGGGCATGAGAGCGAAGGAGTGCGATTCCGATGCCGACAACTGCGAATTCAGCCTCCTGCAACACCTGCGAGTGGGTGTCTTCTTTCCGAAATCCTGAAAGGATCTCTCCCTCTTTCTGAAACGCTCTCCCTGAGAGCACTACATCTGTCGCTCCTCCAACTTCCAGGTGTCCTATTAGAGAGGGTTTTCCCTTCCACTCTTTTCCTCTCTGAATGCAGATGTGTAGCAGTGGAAAACCTCACTAGAATGAATTGTCGCACGAAATAAGACAGAGACATAGTATTCAGAGGTAGGCGTAGTGCATTCTGCGTGTAGCCAAGGCGAAGTGCAAACCTCTCCTTTCCGATCAGCGCACAGGAGCCCGCTCACTCGTCGG
>NW_011173198.1:0-488 GCF_000146605.3 Meleagris gallopavo
AAAATGCCACCCATTTGTGAGAAAGCTGCTTTGTTTCCGGGAGAAAATAGCATTCTCTGGGGAGAAGATGTCCTCTTTTGGATGGAAAAGTAGTACTTGTGGGAGAAGCTGTCCAATGTTTGGGCCCAAGGTAGCATTACTGGGAGGTAATGTCATTGTATTGGAGAAGGGTGGTATTTCTTGGGGAGAATGTGTTCTTTTTGGAAGCCAACGGTGTACTTTGGGGGGAAAAAGCGGCCTTTCTGGGAGAAAGCGTCCTAGTTTGGGGAGAAAGTGTCATAGTGCAGAGTGTGGTGTAGCAGATTAGGGGGAATTGGGAGGTATTCCTAAGAGAACTGTCATTTCTGGGTGAAAAGGTCTTATGTGGGGGGGAAAAGTGAGGAATGTGTGAGAAAGCTGGTGTTTCTGGGAGTAAATGCCATCTTTTGGGGGCTAGAAATGGTCTTTCTGGTGGATGTGCCACGTATTTGTGTAGGCAATCGGTGTTT
>NW_011173199.1:0-497 GCF_000146605.3 Meleagris gallopavo
GGGCATCCATACACAGCTGATAGGCAGGCAGGTACCTTGGGCTGAACCTTTGGCTATGGAAATGCAGCATCAGCCCATCAACTTCAGATACAGCCACAACAGCCTTCACAGTGACGATGCTCCCATGCAGGGAGAGCCTGAGGGGCAGCACAGGGAGGATGGATCCCCCAGCATGGCTCGCTGGTGGCCACGCAAACCCCTTTGAGGTGTATGGGGAGCAGGGCAGCCACACATGGTGTACTACTCCACCCCACTGCAATCTGACAGGTTTGTTGTTTTTTTGTTTGTTTGTTTGTTTTGTTTTTTTGTTTTTGTTTTTGTTTTTTTGTCTTTGTAATTTCAACTTTTAAAAAAGGTAGGTAATAAGTGGAGGTGAATAAGCACTCTCCCCTTTCCCTCCTGTAAAACTCTGATCTTAGTGGATAAAAACCAAGTTGGTTGATGGAATAGCTTTCTGAGCTGGAAGCCTAAAAGCACGGGAAGACTATCAGGGCTTG
>NW_011173200.1:0-375 GCF_000146605.3 Meleagris gallopavo
CTGTAAAATTAGCAGCTCCCTCTGGAATGGTATGCCACATAATATGCAGATGCCACATAGTTATTTCCATCCATGTTTTCAATTGGCTATATATACCTATTGCTCCATAGAGCAAAGTGGTGAACTTAATTAAGGCCCAGTATGTTTTTAGCATTAAGAAAGAAGAGACAGTGGCATGCAGCCCCTTAAAAGGCAGTTTCAGTAGAGAAAGCATTTTTTCTCTTTTTTTTTTTTTTACTTTTACAGTTAACAAGATAGCAAGGCTCAAAGTTTACAAATATCCTAGAGTATTGGCCGTCCGCCTGGACTTTTCAAGGTCACGCTTTCAGACGGTACTGGTGAAACAGATAACTTTCCCAATGAAGCTGTCTGAGA
>NW_011173201.1:0-359 GCF_000146605.3 Meleagris gallopavo
TCGGTGACTGCAGCGGTGAATTCCCTCGGAACTCTGGGACTCATCTCGTCAGGACCCAAAGACTCGTGGATGTTTGGGTCCTCAGGTGGTCCAGAACCTGATCTCCCATGGCAGTGTGGGTTGGGAAGGGGTGTGTGGGACTGAGGAAGCAATGGCAGTCCCCACCTCACCAAAGCAAAGATGAGGGCTGTGCATAATGAGCAGTTCTCAGACAAGATGGAAGCCAAAATGGTGTTGGGTACCTGAGTCTTCTCTGGTGGTAAGCAACATCGTGCGCAGAGTGCAGCCATGTGCTCCGAGCAAGGAGCACAGGTTTGTGCCAAAGGAGGCCCGGATGCAGGGCAGTGCCTTCATGACTG
>NW_011173202.1:0-529 GCF_000146605.3 Meleagris gallopavo
TTTCTGCATTAGAATTGGATAATATATATTATTTTTATTTCATGATCTCCACTGTCATAGTTCTTTCTGGGAGTCTTTCTGCTTAACTTGGGGAAGATCTCTGATAGTTTACGTCACTTATCGTCTAGATAACCCGTCCCAGGGACGCACGCTCTGTATATAGGTGTATATAGGTGTATATAGGTGTATATAGGTGTATATATGTATATTATGTCATACACACTGCAAGAATATCCTGCACCAGATCAAACGAGAGAACAAGTCATGGCATGCCCGAGGAAGCGCCTGAAGAGACATCGGAAGGCCTGACATCATCCCTCACCACGGTGATCCTTGTTTAACGAAGACTTGGAAGCAAATCACCATATCAATAGGACAAGAAGAGCACTGAGACATCTTGGAAATGACAGGATGGCGACACCAGATAACAAACAAATTAACAACTAAATAAACAAATAGTAAATACCTCTGATAAGATTGTGAACCTGGAGTACCCAGCCAGTGGGGAAACAGGGGAGGAGGGGGGAGG
>NW_011173203.1:0-540 GCF_000146605.3 Meleagris gallopavo
CCCAGTTCACCCCATTGCCCACCAGTTGCCCCCATCGGCCCCTTTGGGAAGCCAAGTGGTGGGCGGAGCTAAGAGAGCAGGCGTGGCCATACGACCGGAAGTGGGCAGGTCCCCACTAAGCCCCGCCCCTCCACTTCCGGCAGCTCTCCCATTACCGTTGCTCCGCCCCCATCACCGCCATGGCGCCGAGGCCACACCCCTCACCTAACGCCGCACCTGGATTGGCTGTGGGTGATGAAGGGGTGCGGGTCTACATCCTGCGCTGGGACACGCCTCTTGCCTGAAGCCACGCCCCCTCGGATCCAAGCCACGCCCCTTCCTCTGTCCCCCCCATCGGTGTCCAATAAATCCTTTGGCTCCGCCTCCTTGTCGTGACGTCATTGGAGTCAGCCCCATAACCTGCCCCGTAACCTCACATCCCGCCCCATAACCCCACATCCAGTCCCTGTCTTTTTCTCACCCTCTACTCCGAGTTTACTCCAACTTTATTTCGGATTTTACTCACTCGTTACTTTGGGTTACCTCACGCTTTACTCCGTG
>NW_011173204.1:0-607 GCF_000146605.3 Meleagris gallopavo
CGTGCAGACCCTCCCCTGAGCCTGCAGTCTCACCTTGCCTTCCTCTTGTCCTCACTTGTTCCCTCCTCATTATCCACCGGCAAGGTGGCGTGGATCCAGCTGGGGAGGCGTGGCAGTTCAGGAAAGTGCTCTGGAATTGAGAAGGAGAGATCTGGTCAGAGGAGACTGGCTGTGGACGTGCTGCCCGGTGACACGCAGGGGTGCTCAGGCGTGTCCCAAAGCAGCCGAGAGGGCCGCTCTGCTCCCCTCGCAGATGCAGAGAGCGCGGGCCCTCTGTGCCTCGTGCCCAGCTCGTCCTCTCTGGGGTGGCAGCTCTGTTTAGGGACTGCTTTAATGGCTTTGGTTTGGGAAAGCGGAGCTGGGTGGTGCCTGGGAGGTGACGGACTCCTCTGGGGGAAAAAGGAGAGGGCCGAGGACCCGCCAGTGCTCTTGCCATGCCCTGGGGTGGGAGCACTTGTGGGAACATGGCACCCAGCACCTTAGATTTGATGAGGACGGCGTGCGGTCGGGAGGAGAGGCAGTGCTGAGCTGGTGGAACGGTTTCACACGTCAGAGCCTTTGGGTGATGGTGGGCTGGGGATTTTCCCATCACGTGTGGGTTGCGTGT
>NW_011173205.1:0-376 GCF_000146605.3 Meleagris gallopavo
ACCTGCTGGGCAGACAATGACCAGTCAGCAAAGTGAGGTTCCGGGGCATGCCGGGAAACGCAAATTCCACTTCCTTGCTGTTTCCACAGAGACCAACACATCTCTCCGTGCACTTGTTACGGCACTTGGGAGCACCGCAGCTCTGCTGCCACCTGTTGGACACAATACAGTCATGAAGGAACTGCCCTGCATCCGGGCCTCTTGCACAAACCTGTGCTCCTTGCTCGGAGCACATGGCTGCACTCTGTGCACCATGTTGCTTACCACCAGAGAAGGCTCAGGTACCCAACACCATTTTGGCTTCCATCTTGTCTGAGAACTGCTCATTATGCACAGCCCTCATCTTTGCTTTGGTGAGGTGGGGACTGCCATTCCT
>NW_011173206.1:0-406 GCF_000146605.3 Meleagris gallopavo
TTCAAGGTCAAGTTTTCCAGCACAGAAACCTAAACTACTGATAATGCTCCCTAACGAAGCTCTCTAAGAGCAGAGAGAGAGATTCGTTCTAAAAGCTAAGAAATAGAACTATGCCCGCATTCTCCACCAAAATCTGTCACGGAGTTAACGAGATCAATCTACACCCATGACAGGGGGGCGGTAGGCCACTGCCCTCCCCTTCCCAGCCCAAAAAATGGGAAGGAAGGGAGGAAAACAAAAAAACAGCAGCAACAATCTATGGAGGAAAACTTATTTTACTAATTATGATATCGGAATGCAAGATAACACAATATAATACAATCTGATTGAAACTGAGACTAATAAATCAAATAAAACAGGAGAGAGAGAGAGAGAGTTCCCGATACCGATTACAAACCTAGAAAAG
>NW_011173207.1:0-539 GCF_000146605.3 Meleagris gallopavo
GGCTGTCTTTGTGTGTTTGCACAACAAAACGACCATCAGAATATTGGCTTTGAGAGCTGCTGCTACTCAGCTACACATGTATATAACACAGGAGGGCTGCTCCAAAAGTAACGCCTCCTCTTTTACGATGCAGGCCCATGCTATCAGAGGTGACTGCTGGTGAGATGGCAGCAGAGGCTGAACCTTCCTACAAAACATTCCATTGCATTTTGTTGGCAGGCCAGCAGATGGCAGCAGAGCTGCAGTTTCCCTCGAAACCAATAGCAGGCATTACTTTTGGAGCGACTGACGTGTGTGTGTGTGTGTGTGTGTGTGTGTGTGTGTGTCTGTCTGTCTGTCTGTCTGTCTGTCTGTCTAAGTATCTGCATGCACATGTGCACAGCACTGAAAAATCCATGGAAAAAGCACCATGCAAGGAATGCAAGGAGCATTGTCTTTGCCAACTACTGAACAAAACATTGCAGTGTTTTTCTCAGTAATGTCCCAGACATTTCAGATTGGAGAGAAGGAATCTGGGGGACTGGGAATGGCAAATTAAG
>NW_011173208.1:0-374 GCF_000146605.3 Meleagris gallopavo
CTTTCCCAGGGTTCTTCCCACTAATTGAAGAAACCAAGTAGCAGTCTAGAGTTCAGGGCATCAGAGCCTGTTTCCTAGCAGGTAATCTCATTAACCAGTAGTTCTGGAAGTAAATGCTGACTTTTAATGGTCTTTTGTTCCTGCATGAACAGCCAGGTGGGGTTGCCTTTTGTGTTTCAGAAGGCCAGGCAATGCTGCCACAAGTCAAAGTCATTTGTGTTAGCGTGAGAGGGAGCTGAGCACAGATGGCCATCAGCACACTTCCAATTAGTCAGCTGTAGTGTAACATCATAAATAAAGACAAAAATAAAACAAAACCCCTATCTGCAGGGCAAAATCGGGATTAAGTGAAAATCCAATGGATTTTGGAGTCA
>NW_011173209.1:0-547 GCF_000146605.3 Meleagris gallopavo
GCCTCTTGCACAAACCTGTGCTCCTTGCTCGGAGCACATGGCTGCACTCTGTGCACCATGTTGCTTACCACCAGAGAAGGCTCAGCTACCCAACACCATTTTGGCTTCCATCTTGTCTGAGAACTGCTCATGATGCACAGCCCTCATCTTTGGTTTGGTGAGGTGGGGACTGCCATTGCTTCCTCAGTCCCACACACCCCTTCCCATCCCACACTGCCATGGCAGATCAGGTTCTGGACCACCTGAGGACCCAAACATCCAGGAGTCTTTGGGTCCTGATGAGATGAGTCCCTAGAGTTCCGAGGGAATTCACCGCTGCAGTCACCGAGCCACTCTCCATGGTATTTCACAAGTCGAGGCAGTCAGGTCAAGTCCCTGGTGAGGAGAAAAAAGGTGACAGCACACCTCTTAGGAAGGATAGAAAGTGTGACGCGGGCAACTACCAGCATGTCAGTCTCACCTCTGTGCTGGTCACGGATCATGGAGCAGATCATCCTGGAAGTGACTCTCAAGCACACATTTCCAGTGCGTCACCACCCTGTGCGTG
>NW_011173210.1:0-617 GCF_000146605.3 Meleagris gallopavo
GACCAGTATTCCTTTCGGTGCGTCACTGTGATATGTTAGTGGGCCTAGGATCTTCTGAAGTTCTTCTTTCAAAGGGGATGAAGACAGACTGCTCCTTTGGCTGAGATAGGCGACCCATCGTGCCACTGTTTGTGCTTGGGCCACCCCGTCTTCGGAAGGTGGGTCAGATCTTTTACCCACCCGTGAATCGGCAGAGTGGTCTTGACTATAACTTCAGCCGTTTGAGTTATTGGCTCTACTGCCTGCAGTGCTGAATCGGCAGCCAATAACTGCTTTTCAATCATACTGTATCTCTCTTCTGCTCCGTGCCAAACCCGAGACCAGAAACCAATGGGGGTCCAAACAGAACTCGGGCGTTGTTGCCACAGGCCACAACCAAAGCCATCTTGAGTGATGTGAACATCTAACTCAGCTGGGAGGGTAGGATCAAACAGACCCAATGCCTGGGCTTGTTACTGCCAGTTTTGCCTGTTGAAAGCGTCCTGTTCTGTTTCCCCCCAGTCCCAAGCTGCCCCTTTTTGTGTAGTCTAGACAGTGGTCTTAGCAGCTGCGCTAGGTGAGGTATAAAAGACGCCGATAACCCAATACACCTAGAACTTTGCAGCTGCTTCGATGTT
>NW_011173211.1:0-788 GCF_000146605.3 Meleagris gallopavo
TTGGTGAGTGGGGACTGCCATTGCTTCCTCAGTCCCACCAGACCCCTTCCTATCCCACACTGCCATGGGAGATCAGGTTCTGGACCACCTGAGGACCCAAACATCCAGGAGTCTTTGGGTCCTGACGAGATGAGTCCCAGAGTTCCGAGGGAATTCACCGCTGCAGTCACCGAGCCACTCTCCATGGTATTTCACAAGTCGAGGCAGTCAGGTCAAGTCCCTGGTGAGGAGAAAAAAGGTGACAGCACACCTCTTAGGAAGGATAGAAAGTGTGACGCGGGCAACTACCAGCATGTCAGTCTCACCTCTGTGCTGGTCACGGATCATGGAGCAGATCATCCTGGAAGTGACTCTCAAGCACACATTCCAGTGCGTCACCACCCTGGGCGTGAAAAGCTGCCTCCTAATAACCAACCTAAACCTCCCCTGTCTCACTTGAAAACCATTTCCCCTTGTCCTATCGCTATCCACCCTCCTAAACAGCCGTGGCCCCCTCCTGCTTATGCGCTCCCTTCGAGTCTTGGAAGGCTGTCATGAGCTATCTCCAGAGCTTTCTCTTCTCCCACAGAAACAATCCCAGTTCCCTCAACATTTCTTTCTAAGAGAGGTGCTCCAGCCCTCTGATCATCTTCGTGGCCCTTCTCTGGACCTGCTCCAAAAGCTCCACATCATTCCCGTGCTGGAGCCCCAGGCCTGGACGCAGTGCTGCACATGGGGCCGCACACCAGAGCCGAGTCGAGGGGGACAATCACCTCCCTCTCCCTGCTGGTCGCTCCTCTTTGAATGCA
>NW_011173212.1:0-630 GCF_000146605.3 Meleagris gallopavo
AGGAGAGGGGTTCCATCCTTCGGTTCGTGTTTGTGGCTGTACTCTGGATGCACTCGCACAGCTCCATGTCTCCCTGCACTGAGGACTCCACATCTGGACGCAGCACTGCAGGTGAGGCCTGACCAGCGCAGAGCAGAGGGATGGGGATCTCCTCCCTTGGCCCGCTGACTGCGCATCTTTGGATGCAGCCCAGGATACGGTTGGCTTTCTGGGCTGGAAGGGCCCACTGCTGGCTTGTGTCCAGCTCCCACCCACCGGTACTCCCAGGCCTTATGGAGCAGGACTACGCTCAGTCCTTTCATCCCCTAGCATGTTTTGGTGGTGGGTGTTCCCTCATCCCAGCTACTGACCCTGCACTTGGATTTGTGGCCACTGCTCAGCCTGTTGAGGTCTCTGTGGATGGCATCCCGTCCCTCTGCTGTGTCACTGCAGCCCACAGCTTGGTGTCCTTAGGGTGCACTCAACCCCACTGTTGATGTCCCTGATGAAGGGGAAACCCAGATGCTTGTACCAACTGGGCGTAGAAGCCCTTGGGAGCAGCCCTGCGGAGGACTCGGGGATCCTGGTGGACAAAGAGCTGGACATAAGCCAGTAGTGTGCACTTGCAGCCCAGAAGGCCAACTGTATCCG
>NW_011173213.1:0-463 GCF_000146605.3 Meleagris gallopavo
ACTGAGGGGATCTGACAGCTGAACTGCGTGAGTGTCGCATCCTGTTCATGGAGGGAAGGAGGGACCACAAGGACTGCAGTGCTGTCACACAGCAGCAGCTCAGCACCACACAGCTTTTATTCTCACTGACCCCCTCCCAGTGGGTGTGGGGAGAGAACAAGAGAAAATGAGGAAGAATTCATCGGTGGAGATAAAATTTATTTACTGAGACCGAAAAGGAAGAGAGACCAAGTGAGGTCCATCATGTGATCCCCCAGTGCTCACTTTGGTGGAAATAATGGGGGACCGGGGACAGTGGGGGAACTGGGAGGCTGGGAGCACGGGATGACAGCTGGCACCTCAGCGTAGGTCAGCCCCTCGCTGTCCCTTGGGGGCACCTGGAGATAGAGGTTTGAGTTGCAACCATGGAGGTCCACAGGATGCTTCAGTTTGGGGTGGGCCTCTGGAGTAGGTATGTGAGGAA
>NW_011173214.1:0-484 GCF_000146605.3 Meleagris gallopavo
CTCCCTTCGAGTCTTGGAAGGCTGTCATGAGCTATCTCCAGAGCTTTCTCTTCTCCCACAGAAACAATCCCAGTTCCCTCAACATTTCTTTCTAAGAGAGGTGCTCCAGCCCTCTGATCATCTTCGTGGCCCTTCTCTGGACCTGCTCCAAAAGCTCCACATCATTCCCGTGCTGGAGCCCCAGGCCTGGACGCAGTGCTGCACATGGGGCCGCACCAGAGCCGAGTCGAGGGGGACAATCACCTCCCTCTCCCTGCTGGTCGCTCCTCTTTGAATGCAGCCCAGGATACAGTTGGCCTTCTGGGCTGCAAGTGCACACTACTGGCTTATGTCCAGCTCTTTGTCCACCAGGATCCCCGAGTCCTCCGCAGGGCTGCTCCCAGGGCTTCTACGCCCAGTTTGTACAAGCATCTGGGTTTCCCCTTCATCAGGGACATCAACAGTGGGGTTGAGCGCACCCTAAGGACACCAAGCTGTGGGGTGC
>NW_011173215.1:0-714 GCF_000146605.3 Meleagris gallopavo
GTGTCCAGCAGTATTTTTGAGAGAAAAGGGAAGGTACTTGTCAGAAAAGTGCTCTTTCTGGGAGAGAGTAGCATAGTTGGTTGGAAAATGCCACCCATTTGTGAGAAAGCTGCTTTGTTTCCGGGAGAAAATAGCATTCTCTGGGGAGAAGATGTCCTCTTTTGGATGGAAAAGTAGTACTTGTGGGAGAAGCTGTCCAATGTTTGGGCCCAAGGTAGCATTACTGGGAGGTAATGTCATTGTATTGGAGAGGGGAGGTATTTCTTGGGGAGAATGTGTTCTTTTTGGAAGCCAACGGTGTACTTTGGGGGGAAAAAGCGGCCTTTCTGGGAGAAAGTGTCCTAGTTTGGGGAGAAAGTGTCATAGTGCGGAGTGTAGTGTAGCAGATTAGGGGGAATTGGGAGGTATTCCTAAGAGAACTGTCATTTCTGGGTGAAAGGTCTTATGTGGGGGGAAAGGTGAGGAATGTGTGAGAAAGCTGGTGTTTCTGGGAGTAAATGCCATCTTTTGGGGGCTAGAAATGGTCTTTCTGGTTGGATGTGCCACATATTTGTGAGGCAGTCGGTGTTTGTGAGGGCCAATGGCATATATTCTGGATCGAAATTGTCTTTCCGCAGTAAAAATGCCAAAAAGTCTGGGAGTAAGTGTCATCATGAGGAATGTAAATGGAGTGTAATTTGGGAGGAACTGGGAGGAATTTCTCGGAGTCGTGGT
>NW_011173216.1:0-670 GCF_000146605.3 Meleagris gallopavo
GCAACCCCACGGCAGATGGATCTTCTGACAGGCCAGGCAAAATAGACAACTGCTTAACACCTTCTGTGTCTACAGCAGCTATTCCAAAGGCCCATCGATACCCTTTGGGATCCTTAAAATATCCCCTTCTGAGGTAATCAATACCAAGGATACATGGAGCCCCTGGGCCAGTCACAATAGGGTGCTTTTGCCAGTCTTTACCAGTGAGGCTGATTTCGGCCTCCAACGTAGTCAGCTCTTGGGAACCCCCAGTCACCCCATGAATATAAATTGATTTTGTCCCTTGGTGCCTCGAGGGCATTAGAGTGCACTGTCAGGCACCAGTATCCACCAGTGCCTTATATTTCCGTGATTCTGATGTGCCAGGCTATCTAATCCACACAGTCCAATAAACTCTATTATCCCTTTCCCCCCCCTGGCTGGGGGCAGGGCCCCTCTATTTGTTACCTTCATTGTCTGCAGCAACTGGAGCAATCACCTTTTTGGAGAAGTTCACCTTGGTGGTTGATTTGTCTTGTAACTCTCTTACCCGTGATTGAAGTACAGGAGTAGGTTGTTTATGCCACTCCTTCATATCTTCTCCATGGTCACGTAGGTAATGCCACAAGGCAAAACGTGATGTGGTCTTACTGTTGTCACTTGCTCGAGCAGGAGAACGTCTTCTTTTGAT
>NW_011173217.1:0-611 GCF_000146605.3 Meleagris gallopavo
AGTCGCCCGTTCTCGGCAAGTGAGAACACGAGAGCGCTGCTGACGGCTGAAAGCGGCACTCGGGGAGAAGCGCGATTTCTCGACCAGCGTCGGCAAACTCTCCGGAGCGGTTCAGCGCGAGTGCCGCTTTCTACGCATGAGAGCGAAGCAGTGCAATTCCGATGCCGAGAACGTGCGAATTCAGCCTCCTGCACTACCTCCGTAGGGAGGTTTTTTCTCCGCAGGCCAGAAAGGATCGCTCCCCACTTTCTGTCACGCTCTCTCTCCCTGGGAGCGAAACAAATGTCACTCCCCGAACTTCCAACAGCCTTATTAGAGAGGGTTTTGCTCTCCACTCTTTTCCTCCGAGCATGCACAAGCGTAGCCATGGAGAACAACACCAAAAAAGAATTGCCGCTCGAAATGAAGGCAGAGACGTCGTATTCACAGCTAGGCCTAGTGCATTCTGCATGGTCCCAAGGCGAAGTGCAAACCGCTCCTCTCCCGACGTGCGGACGCGAGACCGCTCGCGCGTCGGAGAAAGCAGCAGGCACAAGTCGCCCGTTCTCGGCAAGTGAGAAACACGAGAGCGCTGCTGACGGCTGAAAGCGGCACGTCGGGGAGAAGCGCGA
>NW_011173218.1:0-444 GCF_000146605.3 Meleagris gallopavo
AAGGTTAAATGCAAAACATCAGCTCTTCCTGCAGAGCACATCGCACAGCTGTAGGCACCACCTGAGAGGTAACAGATCAGAAAGGACAACCTTACTACGTGAACACAGGGACAAGCTGCTCTCCTCTTCTGGGCCTTTGTGCGCAGTGAGGATTTCCCTCAAGAGCTGCTCAGGCTGCTGCTGTCTGCAGCTGTTGGTCCCTTCCACCTGCTGGACGCTGTGCCCACAGGTCATTCTGCTTTGGGCAAAGCTTGCTGGGTTAACTCCAAACCCAGGTCACAGGCCACGCTAATCCAGCCGGTTTGTCTGGAAGGCTCAGAAGCCGCGCAGGGGATCCTTTCTGCTGGTGGTTCTCTCCGGGCAAGAACCTCCACTCTCAGAGCAGCAGCCAAGAGCTGGAAGGCAGAAAAAGCTCCCAATCCCCATGGATGTGGCTGTCTGCAA
>NW_011173219.1:0-429 GCF_000146605.3 Meleagris gallopavo
ATGGTGTTTTGCCCCTGGAGGCGGGGCTTACGGGGAGTGGGTATGGCCCGAACGAGTGGGCGAGACTTTGTTGGATGGTGTTTACCTCTGGGGGCGGGGCTTATGGGAAGGGGCGGGGCTTAAGCGAGGGGGTGGGGCCTCGTTGGGTGGTGTTTGCCCCTGGGGGCGGGGCTTAACCGGGGGGGTGGGGCTTCAAACGGGAGGTGTTTGCCCCCATTTGGCCACCAGTTGGCCACCAGTTGGCCACCAGTTCAACCCATTGGCCACCAGTCGCTCCCATCGGCCCCTTTGGGAAGCCAAGTGGTGGGCGGAGCTAAGAGAGCAGGCGTGGCCACACGACCGGAAGTGGGCGTTTCCCCGCAAAGCCCCGCCCCTCCACTTCCGGCAGCTCTCCCATTACCGTTGCTCCGCCCCCATCACCGCCATGGC
>NW_011173220.1:0-509 GCF_000146605.3 Meleagris gallopavo
CTGCACTCTGTGCACCACGTTACTTACCACCAGAGAAGGCTCAGGTACCCAACACCATTTTGGCTTCCATCTTGTCTGAGAACTGCTCATTATGCACAGCCCTCATCTTTGCTTTGGTGAGGTGGGGACTGCCATTGCTTCCTCAGTCCCACAGACCCCTTCCCATCCCACACTGCCATGGGAGATCAGGTTCTGGACCACCTGAGGACCCAAACATCCAAGGAGTCTTTGGGTCCTGACGAGATGAGTCCCAGAGTTCCGAGGGAATTCACCGCTGCAGTCACCGTAGCCACTCTCCATGGTATTTCACAAGTCGAGGCAGTCAGGTCAAGTCCCTGGTGAGGAGAAAAAAGGTGACAGCACACCTCTTAGGAAGGATAGAAAGTGTGACGCGGGGAACTACCAGCATGTCAGTCTCACCTCTGTGCTGGTCACGGATCATGGAGCAGATCATCCTGGAAGTGACTCTCAAGCACACATTCCAGTGCGTCACCACCCTGTGCGTGAAA
>NW_011173221.1:0-634 GCF_000146605.3 Meleagris gallopavo
GGTGTCTAGTGTGTGTGCTGAGTGACTTTTTACAAGGTCTGGTAGGGATAGGACATGGTTTAATCTAGTTCTATTCTAGAAGAAGAGATCAGATTAAGTCCCAGAGGAAATTCTTTTCTCCGAGATTGGTGAGGCACTGGCACAGGCTGCCCAGAGAAGCTGTGGATGCCCCATCCTTGGCGATGTTTGAGGCCAGGCTGGATGGGGCCCTATTCCAACCTTCTACGGCGGCAAATCTGGCACGGCAGGTGGTTGGGATTAGTTGAGCTTGTAAGGTGCCTTCCAACCCGAGTCCTTCGGTGATACTTTGGTAACAAACGCTGCTGCTTTGTAGCCACGTAGCCACGACCTTAGTGTCGTATCTTCAATGTTTGTCTAAAGCTCCTGTGTCTACTGCTGCGTTATAGGCAGCAAGGGAAGTGTTAAGGATGCGCATAAAGACACATGCGTGATTCAAGATGAAGCTTGGTTGAAGGAACAGAAAGGAAACCCCAAAACACCCCCATGGTAGTGAGCTGCCCAAGCATATTCCTTCTAGCGTGGCTTGAGCTTTCATGACTGCAGCTGAGCTCAGCTTTAAGCTCTCTCTTCCTTTGGTGCCTTTTTCACTGCAGTGACATTTTGGCTCCTTTTC
>NW_011173222.1:0-425 GCF_000146605.3 Meleagris gallopavo
TCATGGAATGGGAGATCAGGTTCTGGACCACCTGAGGACCCAAACATCCACGAGTCTTTGGGTCCTGACGAGATGAGTCCCAGAGTTCCGAGGGAATTCACCGCTGCAGTCACCGAGCCACTCTCCACGGTATTTCACAAGTCGAGGCAGTCAGGTCAAGTCCCTGGTGAGGAAAAAAAAGGTGACAGCACACCTCTTAGGAAGGATAGAAAGTGTGACGCGGGGAACTACCAGCATGTCAGTCTCACCTCTGTGCTGGTCACGGATCATGGGGCAGATCATCCTGGAAGTGACTCTCAAGCACACATTCCAGTGCGTCACCACCCTGTGCGTGAAAAGCTGCCTCCTAATAACCAACCTAAACCTCCCCTGTCTCACTTGAAAACCATTTCCCCTTGTCCTATCGCTATCCACCCTCCTAAACA
>NW_011173223.1:0-542 GCF_000146605.3 Meleagris gallopavo
GTGGCTCGGTGACTGCAGCGGTGAATTCCCTCGGAACTCTGGGACTCATCTCGTCAGGACCCAAAGACTCCTGGATGTTTGGGTCCTCAGGTGGTCCAGAACCTGATCTCCCATGGCAGTGTGGGATGGGAAGGGGTGTGTGGGACTGAGGAAGCAATGGCAGTCCCCACCTCACCAAAGCAAAGATGAGGGCTGTGCATAATGAGCAGTTATCAGACAAGATGGAAGCCAAAATGTTGTTGGGTAGCTGAGCCTTCTCTGGTGGTAAGCAACATGGTGCACAGAGTGCAGCCATGTGCTCCGAGCAAGGAGCACAGGTTTGTGCAAGAGGCCCGGATGCAGGGCAGTGCCTTCCTGACTGTATTGTGTCCAACAGGTGGCAGCAGAGCTGCGGTGCTCCCAAGTGCCGTAACAACTGCACGGAGAGATGTGTTGGTCTCTGTGGAAACAGCAAGGAAGTGGAATGTGCATTTCCCGGCATGCCCCGGAACCTCACTTTGCTGACTGGTCATTGTCTGCCCAGCAGGTAAGGGCGATGCACA
>NW_011173224.1:0-447 GCF_000146605.3 Meleagris gallopavo
CACCCCTCCCCCAAGCCTTTCCATGCATTCTTGTGGAGCAAAGCTCTCCACATTCAGAATGGCAGAAAGTCTCCAACTAGGAAAACACTCTGATGCTCTTGTTTAGAGGCTCTAAAACACGCATTTCTCATTCAGGTTGCACATAATGCTAACAATTCAACTCACCAATGCTAAAACTGCTACAGCTGCTTTTCTGACTGCAGCATCAGTGTTTCTAAAACCACCTGTCTCAGGACACTTAACCTCAGAGCCTAAATGTCCTCTAGACTTGAAGCTGAAGTGTGGGCATATCAGAAGCACTGTGTTTTCAGACATACCTTGCAATTTTCTTTTCCCTTCTGATCACTGGAATACAGTCCTCCATTAAGTTTCTTAACAGCTGTTTCGTAGTCTTCATTAGTCTTTGTCTCAAATGTAGGACACAAGTGGAAGTTCTCAGCGATGCTC
>NW_011173225.1:0-592 GCF_000146605.3 Meleagris gallopavo
AACGGCACCGAGCGCGGGAGGAAAGCAGAGGGAGCCGCCTCGAGTTACACGAGTCAGCAGAGGAAAGACAGAAATGAAGAATCCGGAGGACGAACGTCAGGTAAGTAAAGGCAGCGCGAGAGGAAGGAGGCGGGCATGGCGACGAGGGAGGAGGAGGAACGCAGTGAAAGGAAGAGAAGAAGAGGAGCTCGAAGGAATGCAGAGAAAACGACGTTGAAAGGAGAGAAGAGAAGAGAAGGCGTGCTTTTAGAACAGATGAAAGTAATGCAAAGGCGTGGTCTGGAAAGAAAAAGAACCACGAAAAAGGAAAGGAAACAGGAGAAGGCAAAGCCAAAGGAGCAGTAAACAAATGCGAAGAGGAAAAGAAAAATAGCAAAGTAATGCAGGAAAAAAGTACAAAGAGAAAGCAAAGGCGTAGACTGCAAGAATATGGCCAAGGAAAGAATTCAAAGAAACACAGGAGACAATAAAAAAGCCAACAAAATCTAAGGAGAGTACGTGGGAAAAAAAGAAAGAAAGAAAACGAATGGGAATAAAAGAGAAGACAGCAAATTGAAAGTAGGAAAAGCAAAGCAAAGCAAGAAACCAAAAG
>NW_011173226.1:0-556 GCF_000146605.3 Meleagris gallopavo
CTTGTATCCTCCCTCACTCCTGCATCTGTACTCCTCTTCTGCTTTTCTTTCTTACCCGTATCCTCTTTTTGCTCTTTTTTCTCCCCACATCCTGAATGCCAGCATTACGGAGTCAAATATTTTTTGATGCCAGTTATCACTGTCTTTATATCATGGAGTCTTCGTCCAGCCTTTGATGTATCCTGGGGCACTGCATTAAATCTGAGATGTCAGCAGACCTGCTGGATGCTTTGCTTGCCATGGGGGAGTGCTGTGCTTTTGCACATGCATTTTCATCATGGGCAAACAGAGTGGGGTTTTTTTGGGGTCTTTCTGAAAGTTCTTTTTGTTTTGGTTTGGTTGGCGGTGGTTGCGGTAGCTAATGGCAATACCATTCCCGTAGTGCAACAAAGGAGATACCTGAGAAAACAGGAGAGTCTTGAGTGCAAAGAGGGACTGATGGCAGTGCTCTATGGAAGGAATAGAGAGGCCGACAGCGGCCGTTGGTGGCTGTGCAGTGCTATGAGTCTGTGTCTAAATGGTGGTACTTAAAGCTGTGTGAAGTCCCTGGAGAGGC
>NW_011173227.1:0-422 GCF_000146605.3 Meleagris gallopavo
AGGGTATGTGGGGCCATACAGGGAATGGCAGGGGAGTCAGGTGACACTTGAATGAATTTCTAGGGGATCAGTAATGGATGGACACCAGTGCACAGGATGACGGGGGTAATCTATAGGAGCTGGAAGGGGAAGTAGAGGTATGTGGGGGGATTTATAGGTGATGGAATGGGAGCTAGGGACACTTGGGGGAATTGACAGGCAACCAAGAGTGGATCGAATGGCACAGCTGGCAGACTCTGCAGGGGAATGGAAGAGGAGGAAGGGGTCAACTGGGGAGATCTATAGGAGATCAGAACCATTGAAGACTTTCCCCACCAGGCCTCACATCTCTCTGTATCCAGAGTCTGCGGGCATCGATGACAAAGAAGATGCCGAGGCTAAAGATGAGGGCAGCAGCGCAGCCCCTCAGCACCGCCACCACC
>NW_011173228.1:0-834 GCF_000146605.3 Meleagris gallopavo
AAATTCCCATCTGATTTGGCAATTGCTCCTTTCAAAAATGGGGTTTCCAATACCCTAAGGGGGAGCCTTAGTCCAGGGTTTTCCAAGCATTGACCTTGCTTAGTCCTGAGTTCACCTCCACATCTCTACATTTTTATCCCCTGCTTATCCTGTTATCAGCTGGGAGAAACTGGCACCTTCACATTGGCCGAAACACTTTCTTGAGTTGCCTACACTGACTGCAGACAGAGCCAGGGCAAGCTTTCAACAATTTCCTTCACTAAAGGGGGATGATTTCAGGCCAGTTGCAAACATCCCACTACACCAAGCATGTCAGCACCTCTCCTGACTGTCCTGAGCAAGCCCAAGATGAATGGGAAAAATTTGGTGAGGGTGTTCCATCACGTCCCCTTGTCACATGCTGATGAGCAGGGGTTTGCCCATTTCTGAAAACACCCAACAGCAAATGACAAGATGTCTTGTTCAGATATATTCCCTGCTAGCCTGCTGAATTTTCATGTGTCTGAATCGTTTATGGTCTTCACTTTCACTCTCTTCACTCGCTAGCTGTGAAGAAACAGTTACAGGAAACCTATTATGATGCCAGAGCTAAAAAGATGTTTGCCATATCCATTTCTTTCCTTCCCTCCCACAAACTCTAGAAATTCACTGCTTTTTGTTTAGACACATTCTCTTTCCTGGAATCTGTAAATAGCTTGGTCAAAATCCAGCCTTCATTAGTAGCAATGGAAATTGAAAAAAGGGTTTAACCGTTAAATAAATAATTTTACGGAACTAAAGCTAGACCGCTTCAGCAATGACCAGACTTTTACAGCCCTGATCCTGTGCCATATT
>NW_011173229.1:0-576 GCF_000146605.3 Meleagris gallopavo
CCCGCGGTGCCGCCCGCCCGGTGGCTGCGGGGGGTGGGAGGCTGCAGCCCCTCCCAGGGCCGAGCATCGCGCGGGGATGGTGCGGGGGGAGTGCGACAACACGGCTGGAGTCGCGGCTCCGCGGGGGTCAGAACAGCCTTTGGGGAGGGGGAGTCCGGGGCTCAGCGAACGGCAGAGCCCGAGGAGCGCAGCTCCGAGCCCCCAGCCCTGGCACTCCCATTTGCCCACTGCCCCTTCCTTCCACGGAAAGCATCGCACCGGGATGCGAGCGGGAGAGGGGTACGCAGCCCTCGGGGTACCGTGCGGTCGGGAGCCGCAGCGTAGCCAAATGGGTTTCCTCCCTCACCCTCGCTCTGCTCTTAGTGACACAAGAGGGATGTAGGCAAGTGGATGGCTTGCTGATTGTCTCCTGCTTGGGAAATAAATAAATAAAATAAAATAAAATAAAATAAAAATAATAATTTATAAAAACAAAACAGAGCCTGAAAAATATTTCCTTTTGGAAAAACCATGTGGAGAAAACATCTAAAATTAGTCACCGCATTACCCCTCCTTGCAGCCCTGACTCCCATCACT
>NW_011173230.1:0-423 GCF_000146605.3 Meleagris gallopavo
CAAGACTCACTCACCTTTTAACAGCCCCATATGGCCAGTGCGTAAAGCCAGTGGAGAATGGAGGCTGACGGTGGACTACCGTGGCCTGAATGAAGTCACACCCCCATTGAGTGCTGCTGTGCCAGATATGTTAGAACTCCAATATGAATTGGAGTCAAAGGCAGCCAAATGGTACACCACCACTGATATTGCTAATGCCTTTTTCTCCATTCCTTTGACCAAAGAATCTAGGCCACAGTTTGCTTTCACCTGGAGGGGCATTCAGTATACCTGGAATCGTTTGCCCCAGGGGTGGAAACATAGCCCAACCATTTGCCATGGGTTGATCCAAGCTGCACTGGAACAGGGAGGTGCTCCTGAGCATTTACAGTATACTGATGACATCATCGTGTGGGGCAACACAGCAAAGGAAGTTTTGAGAAA
>NW_011173231.1:0-368 GCF_000146605.3 Meleagris gallopavo
AACTACCAGCATGTCAGTCTCACCTCTGTGCTGGTCACGGATCATGGAGCAGATCATCCTGCAAGTGACTCTCAAGCACACATTCCAGTGCGTCACCACCCTGTGCGTGAAAAGCTGCCTCCTAATAACCAACCTAAACCTCCCCTGTCTCACTTCAAAACCATTTCCCCTTGTCCTATCGCTATCCACCCTCCTCAACAGCCGTTGCCCCCTCCTGCTTATGCGCTTCCCTTTGAGTCTTGGAAGGCTGTCATGAGCTATCTCCAGAGCTTTCTCTTCTCCCACAGAAACAATCCCAGTTCCGTCAACATTTTCTTTCTAAGAGAGGTGCTCCAGCCCTCTGATCATCTTCGTGGCCCTTTCTCTGG
>NW_011173232.1:0-374 GCF_000146605.3 Meleagris gallopavo
CACAGCCCTGAAAGAAAAAAGAAACCACTTACCCCATTCCAAGGACCAATACTCCCCCACACTCTCAAGTGAAGGAAGCAGCTTCCAGGTCCAAATACCTACCAGCCCTTAAGTACGCTCAGGGTTCCCTGCTAAAAAACAGAGAGAGCAGCTCCACAATGGAGGAAGAAAAAAAAAAAATAAATAAAAAACACTCACTCCATCACCAAAGAACAAGGCATACTCCAAAGGAAGCACTCCCCAGGTTCACATGCTGCCCCTACTCTTCCCAGCCCTTACATGGGATCAGGGAGGGGTGGAGCCTGGCTCTGCCCCACTCCACAGCCAAACTGCCCCCAGCTGTGCTCGCAGGGCTGCACCCCGCCCCAGGTGTT
>NW_011173233.1:0-503 GCF_000146605.3 Meleagris gallopavo
TCCGTAACGGCACAACCCTTAACCCAAACTGGTAACACTGAAGCCTAACCCCAGAGAGAAACCAGTAACACAAAGCAGAACCGTTTGCCTTCACGCTTCGCCCTCACCCAAAAGGGTAACCTTGAAACCTGACCCGAATGCATAACGCTTGGCACGTAACCCTTAAGCACAACCCAATCTGGGAAGCCTCGAGCCTCCAGCCTAACCCCAAAGGGTAACTCAGCACTCACCAATCGCACCAAACGGTAACACTTCACCGCAACCCAGAGCGGGACGAGGCTGAGCTTGTCTGCTGCCGGGGCTGCTCTGAGGCACAGGGCATGGCGAGCGGCTGCGGGCAGCGCAGCTCACACAGGAGGTGCCTGGACCCAGCTGCCAGCCGTCCTTGGGCAGGGCCCTCTGTCCTCGTGGCACGCACTGTGACAGCATAAAGGCTCCAGGAACCCGGCCGACGTCATCTGTGCTGCCACGTGCTCTGTGCTGCCACGTGCTCTGCCTGGCCC
>NW_011173234.1:0-550 GCF_000146605.3 Meleagris gallopavo
ATGTGTAGCTTTTGGAGCAGGTCCAGAGAAGGGCCACGAAGAGGATCAGAGGGCTGGAGCCCCTCTCTTAGAAAGAAATGTTGAGGGAACTGGGATTGTTTGTGTGGGAGAAGAGAAAGCTCTGGAGATAGCTCATGACAGCCTTCCAAGACTCGAAGGGAGCGCATAAGCAGGAGGGGGCAACGGCTGTTTAGGAGGGTGGATAGCGATAGGACAAGGGGAAATGTTTTTGAAGTGAGACAGGGGAGGTTTAGGTTGGTTATTAGGAGGCAGCTTTTCACGCCCAGGGTGGTGACGCACTGGAATGTGTGCTTGAGAGTCACTTCCAGGATGATCTGCTCCATGATCCGTGACCAGCACAGAGGTGAGACTGCCATGCTGGTAGTTCCCCGCGTCACACTTTCTATCCTTCCTAAGAGGTGTGCTGTCACCTTTTTTCTCCTCAGCAGGGACTTGACCTGACTGCCTCGACTTGTGAAATACCATGGAGAGTGGCTCGGTGACTGCAGCGGTGAATTCCCTCGGAACTCTGGCACTCATCTCGTCAGGA
>NW_011173235.1:0-638 GCF_000146605.3 Meleagris gallopavo
CCTGAATTATTGGTGCAGTCTGGACGCTTGTCAAATTAGCTGGGGAGGTTTGTAGTCCCAAATGTCTTGAACTTGTCACAATGCCATCTTCCATTTAACAAAGTGCCAGTTGGATAAGCTTCCAGGTAAGAATACAGAAGCTAAACTGCATTTAACCTAACTGCAAAATACAAAGTAATCCTCTTGTTTACAGACAGCCTTGCGTGCCTCAACCCTGAGACAGCTGAGTTCAGGATCTTGCATCCAAGAAACGCAGCAATCATTAGCACAGCAGTCCTGGACTTCAGGAGATCCAACTTTGACCATTTCAAGGGCCTAATAGCCCATGAGTTACAGCACTGGAATGCAAGGGGGTCCCATAGAGCTGCTAGACATCAAGCACCACTTCCTCCAAGCTCACAATTCGCGAATCCTGATGGGGAAGAAATCAAGCGCAGGTGGCAGGAAACCTACAAGGATGAGCAAGGAGCTCATGGGAAATCTCAAAGGGAAAAAGGAAAGCCTGTGAAATGTGAAAAAAGGGTCTGTCCACTTGGTAGAAATCTAGAAATGTTGTCAGGGCATGCGGGATTACAACAGGGAAGGCTAGGACACTCTTGGAATTCAATCTGCTGAGGGAGGCCAAGGACAACAAGAAA
>NW_011173236.1:0-521 GCF_000146605.3 Meleagris gallopavo
CATCCAAGCCCGCAGTTCAAGTGGACAATGCAGTTGTGACAACAGCAGCAGGTGAGCTGCTAAGGTGGAAACTCGACCTTTTCAACGTAACAGCTGGGTAACTTGTGTCTCTACTTCAATCATTTTGCCCTTCTTTTGGCTCTCCTTTTCATGTGAGTCAAAGTATTAGAGTTGGAATGTGTATCTGTGTCATACGGAGGTAGGGCAGAGATCAGGAGAAGAAGGAGATGCAGAAGATGGCTAAATTCCCAGCAGAATTAACTTTCTGTTTCTAATGATCCGTGAGAAATTAGCCAGTAGCACACCTGAGGAACTGGCAATCGAGGTTTATCCAGCTAGCTTACCACAGGTGACAGCAGCAAGCAAGTACTGAAATAAAAAATACTAAGCATGAAGTGCCTTTTGCAAAGAGTAGTTGCCCAGGAATTTCAGATCAGTATATACTGCTGGGAGGTTTTTGTCAGGACTGTAGCTATTTCATCAAGGATTCATGTAAGTATGCTGCCATCATTGCCTCACTT
>NW_011173237.1:0-438 GCF_000146605.3 Meleagris gallopavo
AATGTCTTGTACAGTGAGGGTGCTGAGGCAGTGGCACAGGTTGCCAGAGACATGGTGGATGTGCTGGCCCTTTCAAGGTGAGCCTGGCTCAGACTCTGAGCAACTTGATCTAGCTGTGGATGGTCAGCATGGGGGAGTCGGATCACATCGCAAACCTACCTGCATACAAGCAGCGCACCAACATGGGGTGCATGTTCATTACCTGCTGGACAGATCTCACACCACTGACTGGAGGAGCCCAGGCAATCCTTCCACTCCATCAGGCTGCAAAATGAAATCAGAAGAGACGCAGAACATAATTGAAAACACAACAAGGATGCACACAATGACCCTTAAAAAACACCACATGGATGCAATTAGCACATAGCCCTATGAATTACAGCCATCCAGCTTGAGATCCTACCAGAAAAGCAGAGCTCACAGCTCTGAAATCAAGCA
>NW_011173238.1:0-410 GCF_000146605.3 Meleagris gallopavo
AATACAGTCATGAAGACACTGCCCTGCATCCGGGCCTCTTGCACAAACCTGTGCTCCTTGCTCGGAGCACATGGCTGCACTCTGTGCACGATGTTGCTTACCACCAGAGAAGGCTCAGGTACCCAACACCGTTTTTGCTTCCATCTTGTCTGAGAACTGCTCATTATGCACAGCCCTCATCTTTGCTTTGCTTTGGTGAGGTGGGGACTGCCATTGCTTCCTCAGTCCCACACACCCCTTCCCATCCCACACTGCCATGGGAGATCAGGTTCTGGACCACCTGAGGACCCAAACAGCCAGGAGTCTTTGGGTCCTGACGAGATGAGTCCCAGAGTTCCGAGGGAATTCACCACTGCAGTCACCGAGCCACTCTCCATCGTATTTCAGAAGTCGAGGCAGTCAGGTCAAGT
>NW_011173239.1:0-414 GCF_000146605.3 Meleagris gallopavo
AGATCTTTTACCCAGCCCTGAATCGGCAGAAGTGGTCTTGACTATAACTTCAGCCGTTTGAGTTATTGGCTCTACTGCCTGCAGTGCTGAATCGGCAGCCAATAACTGCTTTTCAATCCTACTGTATCTCTCTTCTGCTCCGTGCCAAACCCGAGACCAGAAACCAATGGGGGTCCAAACAGAACTCGGGACGTTGTTGCCACAGGCCAACAACCAAAGCCATCTTGAGTGATGTGAACATCTAAACTCGGCTGGGAGGGTAGGATCAAATAGACCCAATGCCTGGGCTTGTTAACTGCCAGTTTCGCCTGTTCGAAAAGCGTAACCTGTTCTGTTTCCCCCCAGTCCCAAAGCTGCCCCTTTTTTGCGAGTCTAGACAGTGGTCTTAGCAGCTGCGCTAGGTGAGGTATAAAG
>NW_011173240.1:0-568 GCF_000146605.3 Meleagris gallopavo
CTTTCCCCTTTGTTGGGACATGCGTATGAGATTGTTGTTAAGAGTAGATGACACGGTGACCGAGGCATGAGCAGGATGGGTGGAGGGGTTTAGGTGGTCCGGAAGTTCCAAAGGCTTACGGCCTTTGGTGCAGCTCATCCTCTAAACGTTTCTTTGCTCTTAAACCTGCATTGGTGACAAGGGATTTGGCACGCCTAAGAAGCAGTTCTTCTTGCTCCTCCTCCTTCACTTTGGAGACAGCATTTTTCAATGCTCTCCTTTACAATGCGGCGACTCAGCTGGAAGATGTCAGCAGAGCTTGGCATTGATTGGATCACGGGCAGCTTTTCTCTCTGCCTTGTTGCCAGGCTCTGCTCTTCTGATGAAGCCTCGTCCTGCCCTCCTGCTCTGCCATGACAGAGGCACCTGGGATGGCTGCGGCTGCCTCTGTGAGAGATGGTTGTTGGGAAGCTTGAAGGTTTCAGAATATTCAGCATCAAACTCTTGCTCAGAGTGAGAAGCTGCAAAGGACTGCAACGTGTTGCAGACGCTTCCAGTAGCTTCTCGAGTGGCTCTAAGGGAAGCCTGC
>NW_011173241.1:0-400 GCF_000146605.3 Meleagris gallopavo
TGCAGCTCCTTCTCGGTTTCCCAGGTGGTTCCACGCCTCGTGGGCATCCGTGCCTCTTGCTTTGTGCTGGCCTGGAGGCTTTTCCTCTGCTGGCTGGGTGGATCCATGCCCGGTAGCTACCCTTCCCTCCTCCTTGGCATGACTGCCAGTGCTTTGCCTTCCTCCAGAGAGGTGTTTTGTTCCGACTGGCAGCCACAGACTCCTTCTGGGCTGGCGACCCTGAAGGTGCATGTGTGGTGGAGGCAGCAGCATGCCCAGTAGCTACCCTTTCCTTCTCCCGGGCACGGATGCCAAGATTTTGGCCTCCTGCACACTCGGTGGTCATCTGTGCTTTGCCATGAGCTTGTATTTTTTTGCGTTTTCATGTTGCTGCATGGCTGCAGCTGCTGCATGGGTTGAT
>NW_011173242.1:0-500 GCF_000146605.3 Meleagris gallopavo
ATTGCCTTTTGTCCCACATGCCGTAGCTTCTGATGTAACCAACGGGCGATGTTCTGGGATGGTGAAGGCTCAATCCATCGAACTCGGGCCAGCGTGTCGGCTTCATCGTTTCCCGGTGACTGTAGGGGCTGATGACCAGAAACATGGTAGACACGTAGAGTCCTGTGTTTGACTGTATTCCATATGTCTGACCACATGTCCTTGCCGCAGATCGGCCGGGCATGGATAGTCCATTCCTGGGTGGCCCACTGTGCAATCCACAGAGTGAGCCCTCGGTACACAGCCCAACTATCCGTACAGGTGTTCAGGATACCATCACCGGGTTCCTTAGTTATAACCATCCACACGGCTCGCAGTTCTGCCCATTGGCTGAAGGTGGGTCAGATCTTTTACCCACCCCTGAATCGGCAGAGTGCTCTTGACTATAACTTCAGCCGTTTGAGTTATTGGCTCTATTGCCTGCAATGCCGAACAGACAGCCAATAACTGTTTTCAATCCT
>NW_011173243.1:0-483 GCF_000146605.3 Meleagris gallopavo
CTGAGTGGAAGAAGCAAAGCAATAAGTAGGATTGCTACCCTGGACTTTAGGAGAGCCAACTTCGATCTCTTCCGGGACCTACTTGGAGCTATCCTGTGGGCTTGGGTGTTAGAAGGTAAGGGGGCCTCTGAGAGCTGGTCAGCATTTAAACAGCTCTTCTTCCAAGCTCAGGATCGGTGTGTCCCTGTGAGCAAGAAATCAGGAAAAGGTGGCAGGAGACCTTTGTGGATGAGCAAGGAGCTCATGCGCAAGCTCAAAGGAAAGAAGAAGGTCCATGAAATGTGGAAAAAGGGTCTGACCACTTGCAAAGAATATAGGAATGTAGTCAGGGCCTGCAGGGATGCAATGAAGAAGGCTAAAGCCTGTCTGGAATTCAATCTGGCTAAAGTGATAAAGGATAATAAAAAAGGCTTCTTCAAGTATGTTAACAGCAAAAGGAAAACTAGAGAGAATGTGGGCCCCTTACTAAGTGAGGGGGGGGGT
>NW_011173244.1:0-362 GCF_000146605.3 Meleagris gallopavo
GTCCAAGAGCTCTCAAAAATGATGGAGAGCAGTTCGGCAATGACCTCCGCCAGCTCCCTCAGCACACGTGGATGCACCCCATCAGGTCCCATGGACTTGTGGACCTTAGTACTGCCTAGGCGCTCACGCACGTCCTCTTTCCTGACTAAAGGGAAGTCTCCCATTCCCCAGACCCTCTCCCTAACCTCCAGGGTGTGGGATTCCTGCGGGAGAGCCTTTTCACTGAAGCCGGAAGTAAAGAAGGCATTCAGTATCTCTGCCTTCTCAGCATCCCCTGTTACCAGAACCCCCCCTCACTTAGTAAGGGCCCACATTCTCCCTAGTTTCCTTTGCTATTAACATACTTGAAGAAGCCTTTTTTA
>NW_011173245.1:0-678 GCF_000146605.3 Meleagris gallopavo
CACTAACTGTGATAAGATTCATGGAGTGAACGCCACTCCCAAATTCTTACGTGAACGGGCTCATGACACTGAAGAGCCCATTATAACTGAGAAACAAGGGACCATCAGGAGCCATCGAAGGATGAGAGGGGGAAAAGGTATTATTTGCAAAATGCCAAGTTTGGAAGTTGCATATGAAGCAAGGGAGAACGTAAATAAATGGAACAGGGAGCAGAAAATAAGCAAATATAGATATATATCTTTTTTTAAAATAACCTCCAGAAATTGATTTTTGCTTGGGTTTGTCAGGCACTCAGAACTATGCCACACACTGTGCAGAGGGGTGGATGTGGAAATGCATCGTATTGCGTAGCTACAAGTCTAGGGGGTCTGTACTCTTAGTGAGGAATCAGAGTCACCACCCATTTGAAGCCCAGAATCATCACAGAATCAAAGAATCTGGAACTGGGAACCAATCACCGAATCTGACATAACAGAACTTACACTCACAGGAGCTGCTATCCTCGTAGCGTCCTCATGCAATCCCTCAGACTAGAATCCCAGACTGACAGGAACCCCCGTAACAACCCGGCAGTATTGAATCACCGCGTTTTGTTCCTCGCTCCCACAGTAGGGCAGCTTTCTATAGAGCACGCTCACAAGGGATGGCGTCAGTCAGCATCACCCAGCGCTCCTTAC
>NW_011173246.1:0-413 GCF_000146605.3 Meleagris gallopavo
CTGCCCTCTGCCAGATGCTCCTTCAGGATGCGGGACCCACGCCGGGCATCACCTTGATGCCCCCCCCGGGTGGCCGTGTCACAAACGTCGCCATGGCGACGCGGTGACAGCTGGCCGGTGCTGCCTGCTGCCCATGATGACGCCGGCACAGCAGCCTGCTGCCCGCCCTGGCGCAGCTGGAGCCCAGCTCTGCCCCTTGGTGGCTGGCACTCCCCAGACCTGGAGCCCTTGTGTGCCGGCAGCACCACACCGCAGGTGTTGCTGTGGCCCCTCGGGCAGGCTGGCCTCAGCGTCAGGTGCCGAGTCTGCCATCTTCTGCGGTCCTCCTGTGCTGGCCTGACTCCTTAGCCCTAAATTCAGGCATTTGGCCCTATCGGCAGCTTGGTGGCTGCAGCGCTCGCTTGCTCCTTGGC
>NW_011173247.1:0-466 GCF_000146605.3 Meleagris gallopavo
TGCCGTTCCTTCTTGCTCGGGAGCTCAGGCTGCGCCGAATGAGCCTCTGCAAGCAGGATGTAGACTAAGTGCAGTGCAGTTACTTATTGACTAAGACAAGCAACAGGAAAAGAACCGCAGAGAAACGTGACTTTCAGAAGGGATCAGTGTGCTGCACCCTTTGAGAAAAGCTGCAGAGTGGCTGCTGGCAAGCAGGCATCAGCCAGGAGGGCTGCTCCTCCCAGAGTGTTCTGCAGGCGCTCCTTAACCGTGCGTGCGGGCGCTTCTCCAGTCAGAGCCGCGAGCCGTTCCTGTGGCTTTTTCTCTTCTTCTAGAGGTGTTCTTGGTTCTCAGCTGTTTCTCTTGCTCCACAGCTGCTGCTCTGAACAGTTTTCCTTGTATTCCAACATGACGTCATCTGCCTTTTCTTCAGAGCGCAGCAGAGCGAGTCTGCCTGCGCCAGCAGAAGAGCTGCCTTCATGGAGTT
>NW_011173248.1:0-541 GCF_000146605.3 Meleagris gallopavo
TGACTGCAGCGGTGAATTCCCTCGGAACTCTGGGACTCATCTCGTCAGGACCCAAAGACTCCTGGCTGTTTGGGTCCTCAGGTGGTCCAGAACCTGATCTCCCATGGCAGTGTGGGATGGGAAGGGGTGTGTGGGACTGAGGAAGCAATGGCAGTCCCTACCTCACCAAACCAAAGATGAGGGCTGTGCATCATGAGCAGTTCTCAGACAAGATGGAAGCCAAAATGGTGTTGGGTACCTGAGCCTTCTCTGGTGGTAAGCAACATGGTGCACAGAGTGCAGCCATGTGCTCCGAGCAAGGAGCACAGGTTTGTGCTAGAGGCCCGGATGCAGGGCAGTGCCTTCATGACTGTATTGTGTCCAACAGGTGGCAGCAGAGCTGCGGTGCTCCCAAGTGCCGTAACAACTGCCCGGAGAGATGTGTTGGTCTCTGTGGAAACAGCAAGGAACTGGAATCTGCATTTCCCGGCATGCCCCGGAACCTCACTTTGCTGACTGGTCATTGTCTGCCCAGCAGGTAAGGGCGATGCACACCCGCCAG
>NW_011173249.1:0-777 GCF_000146605.3 Meleagris gallopavo
GGCTCTTACAGCTTCACTTTGCCAGACACAGAGCAAGTATGCTTTGTATCTTGTTTTCACCCTGCAGCCTTTCCTTGGTAGGCAACTCGTCTGCATTTTGCTTCTCTTGCTCTGATTGCCTACGTTTTCTTAGAGCCATGGCTGGGGAGAATGTTGAGATGGGAACTGCCAGCTAAGGTCTGGCTTGTGGCTGAAGGGAAGAATCAGCTTGTGCTGGTATCCATCAGCCCTGTCCACAAGTCGAAACAACGGAACTGAAAGTCAGCTCGTTGAGTAAGAAGGAAGAAGAGGATAAGGAAGGTTACTCCTCCCTATCAACACGCATTTGGCTGAGGAGGAGCTTTCCCAAAAGGTGCAGCAATTCAGTGGGAATATACCTTCCTGTGCCCCTGCATGGACAAGACTCTCTGCTACGCAGACTACAGTGGGTGCACACACACCACATGCCAGCCTGAGGTTCTGCTTGCGTGACAGTGGGGACACAGTGAAGCAGTGGGATAGAAAAGCCACCTTGAGCCTAGTGGCACAGTATGCAAATTACAAGGGAAAACAGTCTCAAAAGGGAATTCTTCCAGGAAAACGGTGGATCCAGTTTCCCACGGGCAGTTCCCCAGTATGCAAAACTATGGCCTGGTCTTATTTCTGAGGTTGATAACGAGCGTTTTGGTTTGCATTCATGCCAAGTGAGGGACGAGTAAAAGAAGCAGTACTAGAGGGGCCCTGCCTCGACTCAGGTGGAGGAGAGCAGAAATCAAATGGGATTACGTGGATTACATG
>NW_011173250.1:0-727 GCF_000146605.3 Meleagris gallopavo
AAAATCTTATTTTTTCCCTCTAATTGCTCCAACCAATCTTGACCAATTAAGGGCTTCAGTGCCCTTAAAATACATATCTGTATAAAATACATATTCTGTAAATACAGAAACCAATTTTGTCTACCAAATATTCTATTTCAGTCTCGTCTCCAGTCATGGAGATTTTCAGTGCTACACTGAGGTTTCCTAGACTTCTGCAGATAAGGACATTCCAACTTCCAGTGTATTCCTCCCCATTCCTGAGGTAACATACTATTTACAACAAGAGTTTGCAAGTGGCTCTTTCTCAGAGCACTCTGTGAGACACGCGGGGGGATGGCACAGTGGTTTCTTGTTCCAGTACTCATCTATTTTGGCCTGGTGCAAACTGCAATCAATCACAACAATCTAAATACACTTGAATATAAATATTTATACTGGACAATTGTCCCTTCTCAAATTACTAGGTGACTGTGTCTGCCAGTTCCCTCAAAGCATAGTTGTACACTGAATTCCTCTTGGGAGAGCCATAATCAATATCCTCCAGCAAGATGGGAACTTGTCGTTTTTCCACAGACCCCAGGATTACATGAGTAATTTTAATCATTTCTCCAATCCAACAATTATTACAATTTTCAACAAGTTTCCTCTGCAATTTCCATAACTGACTACACCATGTCTGGAATGTGTGGAATGTGCGAATTGCCTTCATACACTCGAACACACACACTGCTGCAGCTACAAAAGA
>NW_011173251.1:0-532 GCF_000146605.3 Meleagris gallopavo
GTGGAAACAGCAAGGAAGTGGAATGTGCATTTCCCGCAATGCCCCGGAACCTCACTTTGCTGACTGGTCATTGTCTGCCCAGCAGGTAAGGGCGATGCACACCCGCCAGCGTTTACCCATTCCAGAGCCCGGCACAATAGGGTTCCCCCAGAGCTCTGAATTGCGCTTCATGGTGCCCAGAAGGCTGCCTATCCTCTTTGTTCTGTGTCTTGCTTGTCTCTGGTCTTGCACTGTTTTCACTATTACATTCTCTTGTCCTCCTATTTTTGTGTTACCTTGCCCCATTCTCTTGGCCTAATGACCCCTTGGCTTTGTGTTGCCACATTCATGTCGGCATTCAGTTTTGGCGTTCCCTGCCGTTATTGTCTGGGCCGTCATCCTTGGCATTTCCTTCCATGTTCTCTTGGCCCTTGCCTTTGCCTGGGCATTCCCTTGCCCTCCTGTTTTTGTGGAAACACCTGGGGCGGGGTGCAGCCCTGCGAGCACAGCTGGGGGCAGTTTGGCTGTGGAGTGGGGCAGAGCCAGGCTCCAC
>NW_011173252.1:0-353 GCF_000146605.3 Meleagris gallopavo
GTTGCTCCACCGACTCATCCGGCAGCGCCGCCCGACTGAACTGCGGAGAAATCGTTTCGCGCGCCCGCACCGCTCTGCCGGATGGGGGGTGAGCAGTCGGAACTATGGGGAGTTCACTAACAAAGGAGCAGCAAGTACATCTTGAAGCCTTACAGTTAGTTTTAACGTTTCAGAATCAGCCTGTATCTACCTCAGCATTAGTTACTTTTCTCAAATGGTTAAGCAAAAATGTCCCTGAATTTCTGAAACTGCATTCTCTTTTTATGGTGAACTTTGGGACGAAATTGGTGCAAAACTCCGGGAGGCTTCTATTACTAAAGATAGAACGACTGCTAAACTTTTATCTGTTTGGC
>NW_011173252.1:2513-3170 GCF_000146605.3 Meleagris gallopavo
AGAAAGTCTGAAACCAAGTTTGAAACGACCATGAACTCATAATGATTGGGATTGTGTGCTTCTTATTGCTTTGTAACTTGTTGTATTGCAAATAGCAACAGTAGTAATGGTGGTTGTGTTGTTTTTTAATTTTTATTTTAATAACAGATTGAATGTTATAGTAACAGGATTTAATGTTACCAATGCTGGAATCTATGGAAATAGCTATTTTAATGTATTAGTAGCACTAAGACAAAACCTGGAAAGGAATCCCAGGCAAAGGGATGGCCCTATATTATAGAATGATTAACTCTCTTTCATCCCATTAATCAGGAATTTAAAATATGATTATGCAGCACCTGAGACAAAGGCGCACGCTAAGAGTGTTAACCTTGATAGTTTATTCTGCAAGCAGGTGTTCCATTTGGCCTCTGTATCACGCACTGGCCATGCAGATGCAGTGTACAAATGGAAATACCCTTCGGACCCTGAGAAGAATAAAAGCAAGAGAGAATCTGGGGTGGGTGAGAGAGGAAAGTGCACCTTGAAGCGAGGGGACGCCCTGCTCGCACTGCCTATCGCATTCGCCACCACCATTGTTTTTATCTCTCTCTTTCGGCAGATTGTTGGTTCTCGAGGGTCTGTAAATAATAATCGCCCATAGTTCTATCTGGCATG
>NW_011173253.1:0-424 GCF_000146605.3 Meleagris gallopavo
TGGGAGCTGGTTGGGAACGCGGTCATTTTCTCTCTTTAGTTGCTCTGAATGGTAAAACGATTAAATGTTCAGCGTTCGTTTTTCTGTGTTTTGGCCTGCGGTCAATTCTGCAGCTCCGAGGACCCCCATCCCCGTGCCCACCTCAGTGCAAGGACGGGGCACCGCAAAATGGCCGCGTCATAGGACTGCAACCACCTGCCCCGTTCCTCCCCCCAAAAATCCCCCTCCCCTCCTCAGCACTGTGTGGGAAACGGCTGGGGCGGGGATTCCGGGAGAGCTGGGGCGGCTCAGCCTGCAGCAGAGGAGCTCGGGGGGGATCCCGGGGCACGGGCCCGTTCGGGTCCCCCGCAGGGAGAGGGACGGAGCCCGGGGCTGCGCCCTGCGGTGCCCACAGCAGGACCGGAGGCACTGGGCACACGCTGCA
>NW_011173254.1:0-447 GCF_000146605.3 Meleagris gallopavo
ATTTCTTTTTCTCAGGCATCAGATCATCTTTGAAGGGGTATCTTTCTTTTACAGCTAACAACATCCGCTTCCAGAGGGTAAAGGCCTGGTTCTGGCATGTACTAATACCTCTGTCAACGGCTGAGTCCCTAGCAATGCCACCCAGTTGGCGAGCTTCTCTACTATCCAGCCACACACTGTTGGCCCCATTGTCCCAACATCGAAGTAACCAAGTGGCAATAGGCTCATTTGGGTGACGTGAAAAGTCTTTTCTCAGACTTCGAATTTCATTCATTTTCAGAGATCGATCAACAATGGTAACGATATCTTGCTCACCTCTTACTCTTTCGGGACTTCTTGTTGCCCTCATTGGCGTCGGTGACCGTGGTCTTACTGAGGGCCCCTCCCTGGACTTAGGGGTGCTTCTTGTGGATCTTGGAGTCCACCCCTCTGGACCTCTCTCCTCTT
>NW_011173255.1:0-404 GCF_000146605.3 Meleagris gallopavo
ACCAACATGGGGTGCATGATGTTCATTACCTGCTGGACACATCTCACACCACTGACTGGAGGAGCCCAGGCAATCCTTCAACTCCATCAGGCTGCAAAATGAAATCAGAAGAGACGCAGAACATAATTTAAAACACAACAAGGATGCACACAATGCCCTTAAAAAACACCCACCGCATGGATGCAATTAGCACATAGCCCTATTAATTACAGCCATCCAGCTTGAGATCCTCCAGAAAAGCAGAGCTCACAGCTCTGAAATCAAGCAGGAATCACTCACCCCACACCCCCAAAGGAAGCAGTCTCCAGATTCAGATGCTGCTCTTACAGCTAGCAGCCCTTCAGTGCACTTGCGATCCCCCAAAAAGCGAAGATCACAGCCCTGAAAGAAATAGAGAAACCACT
>NW_011173256.1:0-548 GCF_000146605.3 Meleagris gallopavo
AGTCTTTCCTTAGCACATTTATACAAGTTAAAGCCTTTGGCACATTTAAAAGGTTGTCAACTAATGAGATGTGGCTTTCACATGTATACTACTGAGCCTCATTTCTCAACTTTCGTTAAGCAAGGAAAATGGAACACAAAACTCTCTGGCCTGTACTAGTGCAGAGTCAGAACTTTAGCTTAGTATTTCCTCCACTGCTTTAGGAATTTTTATGACAGATTGAAAGATAGTATTATAAAGTATTTTTAAATCACTGAGCATTTTGAGATCATTGTGAATACCACATTTATTTAAGAAGAAAATGGAACAATCTTTTCATAAATAGTTATTCCACTGAGATAGATCAGTATGGATTTATGTTGGATATTACTGGAGAATGCTGTATGTTTAGTCAGGAGACCCAGCCTAACAGTTACTGAAATGCTGAGGTGGGATAGTGTGCAGAATGTTTATCCCATGTATAAAAGATATTGGTAACATGTGGTCTTTGCATCATCTTTCCCTCACTTCTCTCATCACCAGAGATTGGAGCGTTACCCACTCAGTAA
>NW_011173257.1:0-335 GCF_000146605.3 Meleagris gallopavo
CCAGGGTGCAGAAACAAGATGCAGCCAGGCTAAATCCAACGTTAGTTCTGGAACGGGATGCTGTTTTACAGTCACGCACTCAGCAAAATGAATAAAAGCGGTGAGCTGCAGATCCCTGTGCAGCTGCAGGATCTTGTTTGGATCACAGAGACGTGGTAGGTTGGCTCCCATGGCTGCAGCACAGGAGGAATACGGGCTCTTTTGGATACGTTGGCAAGGAAGAGGAGGAGTGGACGTTGCCCTCTGTTGGGCACTGCACTGAGCCCTGATGGTGGTGGCAGAGGAGACAGCTGAGAGCTAAGGGAAATGGATTCAAGAGGAGAGCGTTGGTGTCT
>NW_011173258.1:0-621 GCF_000146605.3 Meleagris gallopavo
CTGGTGCTTAGTAACAGCTGCTCATGCTAGACTGAGATGTATTTCTGGCTACCTAAATAGCCACTTCTCATGGCCTAAAAAACACCTCTAAATTCCTTCCCAGAGATGCTATCAACTCTGCAGAAGAGCTTTTTAGGGCACGTCCTACCAGAAGAGCTTCTGTAACAGTATCTGTCAGACATTTCCTTCTCTCTCCTTTCATTCTGTTTACATTCTCATACTTGCAGAATTCAGGCCCTTCAATGGCTCTTCTCTTTGCTCTCCAGGTGATAGCCAAAGGCAGGATCCTTTTCAGTGGAAAGAAGCAGGTGCCAATCCCGCAGCATGAGAGTGAGTACCTCATGAAAGTTATGTGCACATCTCAGGAAAGCGTGACTGCCAAACAATGCCAAATACTATACGCGTTACTATTAACCGCAGGCAGGGGCTATTGAAAGAGTTGTTAGACTCTGTCCGCCTTATTAGATCAACACAGTTGCCATTATCATTGGTGCAGTGGCCTTCCAGGTGAGTGTCCTCCTCCAATCTTGTCTAGTTGATCTATTCCTAACCTTGTGACTTTGCTGCTAGCTTATATCTTTGAGAAGATAAAAAATTTGTGTAGTTCATCTGCTTACATAA
>NW_011173259.1:0-606 GCF_000146605.3 Meleagris gallopavo
AAAGCGTTGTTGGGGTGGTGATGCTGCTGCCAGCACGGGCAGGGCTGGGTGATCAGGGAGGTGCTGGGCATTGACCACACGGTCACGATGTCTCCTGTGGGGAGAGCAGGCAGAGTGGAGTGGGCTGGTCCCTGTGCTGTGCATGGAAAGCGCACAGTCTGGTGCTAAGGCCTGGTCCTCACCTCAGGAGCCAAGGCTCCTCCTCTGCCCTTGTTGTCTCTGCTCGTGCCCAAAGGGCTGCCCCAACAAGCAGGTGGCTTCCCTTTGCCTTCTGACCAGGAAAATTACACCCACAATTGCCCCCTTGCAGGTGAGGATGGCTATTCTGTACTTCATCAAGGAACTGCTCAGTTCCAACACCCGGAGCTGCTCAGCTTGGGATGTGGTGGGGCACATCTTCAGTGAGTTCAGCCGCACCATGGAAAGAAGGGTAAGGACAGTGGGCAGCATCTTCTTTGGGAAGACCTGTGCTGCTCAGAGGGTGGCACAGAAGCACCACTGGGGCCACACTTGAGCCTCCCGAGAGGCTCCTGAGAACTGAGCGTAACCAGCGTTTCAACACCACTGTTGTGCAGGCAGCCGGAGACCTTTCTGCTGAGGAAGCCC
>NW_011173260.1:0-711 GCF_000146605.3 Meleagris gallopavo
ATCCCCAGATATGGGAACATTGAGGTAATAGATTCAGACAGAGGACCTCATTTTATTTCCAGAACAGTGAAGGAGGCTTTAGAACCACTCGGAGTTAAGTGGGAATTCCACACTCCGTGGCACCCCCAAAGCTCAGGGAAAGTAGAGAGGATGAACGGAGAAATCAAGAAACAACTTACTAAATTAGTGATAGAAACTAAGATGTCCCGGATTAAATGTTTACCACTGGCACTATTAAATTTAAGGACCCAACCTAGGACAGATACAGGCATTTCTGCTTTTGAAATGTTATATGGGATGCCATAGGACTTAGAATTAGCAGTAGAACATCCAAAGATTGAGGAATACTCCTTACGGGAATATAGAGTGGAGTTAATGAAAAGGAGGAACGAGCTCAGAAGGAGAGGCCTGCTTGTACAGAGGCCACCCCTGAATATGGCAATCCATCAGTTGAAACCAGGAGACCGAGCATTGATCAAGAGTTGGAGGGAAGTATCCCCCACCCTGGATGGGAAGGCCTTTGTGTTCTGCTTACCACAGAAGCTGCCGTCCGGACAGCCGAACGGGGATGGATGGATGCATATAAGTCGTGTAAAAGGCCCATTCCGGAGGATCAGTGGGAAGTATCTGAAAAGCCTGGCGGACTGAAATTCAAACTGAGAAGAAAGATCTAAATAAGCAACAAATGAGACAGTCTGTAGCTCAACCTTG
>NW_011173261.1:0-499 GCF_000146605.3 Meleagris gallopavo
GGGGCCTCCGGGCGGGACCAGAGGCCCTGTGTCAAATGAGCAACTTTTCGGTCCCCAAAAAGCGCACAACGGGTTACGGCAGCGGTGGACACGGGCACGCAAACGGAAGACACTCACCTGCTCCATCTCCAAAGAATGAGCTGCATTTGGAGCTGAAGAGGACGCCTGTGTGGTTCAAGAGGAATTCCACAACGGCCGACTGGATCTGCAACTCCATGAAGGCAGCTCTTGTGCTGGCGCAGGCAGACTCGCTCTGCTGCGCTCTGAAGAAAAGGCAGATGACGTCATGTTGGAGTACAAGGAAAACTGTTCAGAGCAGCAGCTGTGGAGCAAGAGAAACAGCTGAGAACCAAGAACACCTCTAGAAGAAGAGAAAAAGCCACAGGAACGGCTCGCGGCTCTGACTGGAGAAGCGCCCGCACGCACGGTTAAGGAGCGCCTGCAGAACACTCTGGGAGGGGCAGCCCTCCTGGCTGATGCCTGCTTGCCAGCAGCCACT
>NW_011173262.1:0-675 GCF_000146605.3 Meleagris gallopavo
TGGTGTCCCCCAGGCGTCGGTACTTGGGCTGACCTTGTTTAATATCTTTGTTGATGAGCTAGAGGAGGGGACTGTGTGTACCCTCAGTACGTTTGCAGATGACACCGAGCGGGGAGGTGGTGTGGATGTGCCTGAGGATAGGGAGGCCCCCTTATTCAGAGGGATCCGGATAAGCTGCATTTCTGGGCTGAGGTGAATGGGATGAGCTTCAACAGGGCCAAGTGCCGGGTCCTGCACTTTGGCCACAACAACCCCAGGCAATGCTACAGGCTTGGGGCTGAGCGGCTGGATGATTGTGAAGAGGAAAGGGGCCTGGGGATGGTGGTTGATGCTCGGCTGAACAGGAGCCAGCAGTGTGCTCAGGTGGCCAAATAGGGATGGATGGTTGGACTGGCTGATCTTGTGGGTCTTTTCCAACCTTGGTGATTCTATGATTCTATGATACTCTATTGTCGTATCACTGCTTTCTGGGTATATTTTCTTCTTAGGAACTTTCCATGGATCATATGTCTACCCTTGCTTCCCTCAGACCAGCTATCCCAACATCTGTGCACTTAAATTTGTCTTAGAGAAAGCTGTATATCTGGAGGGTATCTGTCTGTTTATGTCTGCAGAAATGAACTGCAATTTCAGCTGGTGCTGTCCTTTGGGAGAGGAGCGGCTGAAAGCACATTA
>NW_011173263.1:0-521 GCF_000146605.3 Meleagris gallopavo
AAGCTCTCCTCTTGAATCCATTTCCCTTAGCTCTCAGCTGTCTCCTCTGCCACCACCATCAGGGCTCAGTGCAGTGTCCAACAGAGGGCAACGTCCACTCCTCCTCTTCCTTGCCAACGTATCCAAAAGAGCCCGTATTCCTCCTGTGCTGCAGCCATGGGAGCCAACCTACCACGTCTCTGTGATCCAAACAAGATCCTGCAGCTGCACAGGGATCTGCAGCTCACCGCTTTTATTCATTTTGCTGAGTGTGTGATTGTAAAACAGCATCCCGTTCCAGAACTAACGTTGGATTTAGCCTGGCTGCATCTTGTTTCTGCACCCTGGTTGGTGTCCAGAAGGTGGCACACGGGCATTAGAGCCCTCTGTGAGGTAGGGGTTGTCCGGTCAGCACCGAGTGACACCACGATGGCACAGCTTTTCCGAAGGCCCTGTGCTGCATTTGCCAGCTGCGTGTCACTGTGCTGATCACTCCAGGAAACAGATGGCACCGGGCTTCTTCTGATGCCAATGCAATGAGA
>NW_011173264.1:0-394 GCF_000146605.3 Meleagris gallopavo
ATGATGTGGAGCTTTTGGAGCAGGTCCAGAGAAGGGCCACGAAGATGATCAGAGGGCTGGAGCACCTCTCTTAGAAAGAAATGTTGAGGGAACTTGGATTGTTTCTGTGGGAGAAGAGAAAGCTCTGGAGATAGCTCATGACAGCCTTCCAAGACTCGAAGGGAGCGCATAAGCAGGAGGGGGCAACGGCTGTTTAGGAGGGTGGATAGCGATAGGACAAGGGGAAATGGTTTTCAAGTGAGACAGGGGAGGTTTAGGTTGGTTATTAGGAGGCAGGCTTTTTCACGGCACAGGGTGGTGACGCACTGGAATGTGTGCTTGAGAGTCACTTGCAGGATGATCTGCTCCATGATCCGTGACCAGCACAGAGGTGAGACTGACATGCTGGTAGTTG
>NW_011173265.1:0-402 GCF_000146605.3 Meleagris gallopavo
CAAAGCAAGAAAACCAAAAAGCCAAGGAATAGAAAGAACAACAGGAAAAAAAAAACAAAAGCAGCCCAAAGAAAATCAAACAAACATGAAATAAGCATTGGAGAGCAAAGCAAAAGGAGCACTAAAGAAATCAAAGGAGGCCGGCATGGGGACAAGGAAGGGGACACAGAAGGAAAGGAAGAGAAAGATGTAAAGGATTAATGCAGCAGAACACAAAGCTATGCAAGGAAAACTAATTTGAAAAAAGGAGGGATGAAAAAGAAAGAACCAACAAAAAGGAAAAAAAACCAACAAATAAAACAAATGGAAAGGAGCAGGAAGGAAAATGTAAAGGGGGAAAAAAAAGTACAAAAACTAGGAAGGCAAAGCAAAGAATACCAAGAAAGAGCAAAGACATAGAAT
>NW_011173266.1:0-683 GCF_000146605.3 Meleagris gallopavo
ACACGCTCTTCTTAATGCACCCCAGAATGCCGTTGGCCTTTTTGGCCACGAGGGCACACTGCTGGCTCATGGCCAACCTGTCATCCACCAGGACGCCCAGGTCCCTCTCCGCAGAGCTCCTCTCCAGCAGCTCATCCCCCAGCCTGTATTGGTGCATGCAATTATTCCTCCCTAGGTGTAAGACCCTACACTTGCTTTTGTTGAACCTCATCCGGTTTCTTACTGCCCAGCTCTCCAGCCTGTCCAGGTCTCGCTGAATGGCAGCACAGCCTTCAGGCGTGTCAGCCAATCCTCCCAACTTCGTATCATCAGCAAACTTGCTGAGGTTGCCACTATACCCTCATCAAGGTCATTGATGAAGATGTTGAACAAGACCGGACCCAGCACAGACCCCTGGGGGACACCACTGGTTACAGGTCTCCAGCCAGACTCTGCACCACCAACGACGACCCTCTGCGCTCTGCCACTCAGCCAGTTCTCAACCCACCTCACTGTCCACTCGTCTATCCCACACTTCCTCAGCTTTGTTATAAGGATGTCGTGGGAGACAGTATCAAATGCCTTTCTAAAATCAAGGTAGATTACATCTACCGCTCTGCCCCCATCCACCCAGCATGTGACAGCATCATAGAAGGCCACCAAGTTGGTCGAGCACGACCTCCCCTTGGTGAACCCATGCTGAC
>NW_011173267.1:0-470 GCF_000146605.3 Meleagris gallopavo
CCAGGATGGCAGCTCGGTGGGCCGAAGCTGCACAGTTTCCACTCCGGACCAGTACAAGTGCAGCAGCTTCGTGGAATGCCGCTGGACAAAATCGGGCCGTGCGCTCCTTGTCAATCTCTAATTATGACTGGTTTTAATTGACTACGACCAAAGTTGGAGCGCCGAGTTGGGCGGCACTCGGAACGCTGCCCTGTGACGCCGCGCACTGCAGCCGCTGCCTCCTCTTCCTCTCAGTCCTTCAGCTGCAGCTTCTGCATCATCTCCACAAGGCTGTTCATTGCGGAGCGCTGGAAGGAAACCAGGCAAGTTTGATTTCCTCAAACACACAGCTGGGTGTTTTTCTATGACATCGCTTGCCTTGGGATTCTGCAATATCTTTCACGTCTGACAGACGGAGGCACTGAGAACAACAAGAGCCGTAGTCTGTGCTCACCAAGGACTCACCTCAGCAGCAGCAGCAGCTCTCACAG
>NW_011173268.1:0-492 GCF_000146605.3 Meleagris gallopavo
TTGAGAGTGTGGGGGAGTATTGGTCCTTGGAATGGGGTAAGTGGTTTCTTTTTTCTTTCAGGGCTGTGGTCTTCTCTTTTGGGGGATCCCAAGTGCACTGAAGGGCTGCTAGGTGTAAGAGCAGCATCTGAATCTGGAGACTGCTTCCTTTGGGGGTGTGGGGTGAGCCCTTAGAATGGGGTGAGTGATTCCTGCTTTCTTTCAGAGCTGTGAGCTCTGCTTTTCTGGAGGATCTCAAAGCTGGATGGCTGTAATTAATAGGGCTATGTGCTAATTGCATCCATGCGGTCTTCTTTAAGGGCATTGTGTGCATCCTTGTGTTTTAAAATTATGTTCTGCGTCTCTTCTGATTTCATTTTGCAGCCTGATGGAGTTGAAGGATTGCCTGGGCTCCTCAAGTCAGTGGTGTGAGATGTGTCCAGCAGGTAATGAACATCATGCACCCCATGTTGGTGCGCTGCTTGTATGCAGGTAGGTTTGCGATGTGATCCG
>NW_011173269.1:0-531 GCF_000146605.3 Meleagris gallopavo
AGTTTCTTGTGATAATCAGTGAACTGAGCTCCTCCTCCTCACCTTCTGCCATCATTTACTTCCAAAGCCTCCGTGCTTGTCTGTGAGCTGCTGTCCTATGCCAGCATGGCAGAAATTAAGTCAGCAAAAGCTGGTGAGTGTTGAGCTTTAAATGGACCGTGTAAGTTCCTGGTGAAGTTGATGCTGCTGACGCTCAAACGCGGTGGCACCGCAGGGCAGCGGTGCTTTCATCCTGGAAAGCCACGGCATCCACCTGCTGGCTGTCTCCTGTCACACATCCGCCTGTGACAGCAGCACAGGGGCCGGAAGGGACCTCTGGAGGTGACCTCAGTACAGCCTCCCCCCAGAGCAGCTTCCCCGCAGCAGTTGCACAGCAGAGCCTGCCTTGAGCCGGGGGAGCCCAGGACCGAGCCAGCGCTTTCTGCGGCCGTCGACAGCCTCCCAGGGCCACCAGTCCCTGCCCAGTCGCCCCCCACGCCAGCACACCCGATGCTCAGCACGTGACCATCTCATTCCCCAGGCACAACACGA
>NW_011173270.1:0-602 GCF_000146605.3 Meleagris gallopavo
CTGGAGACCTGTGACCAGTGGTGTCCCCCAGGGGTCTGTGCTGGGTCCGGTCTTGTTCAACATCTTCATCAATGACCTTGATGAGGGGATAGTGGCCACCCTCAGCAAGTTTGCTGATGATACGAAGTTGGGAGGATTGGCTGACACGCCTGAAGGCTGTGCTGCCATTCAGCGAGACCTGGACAGGCTGGAGAGCTGGGCAGTAAGAACCGGATGAGGTTCACAAAAGCAAGTGTAGGGTCTTACACCTAGGGAGGAATAATTGCATGCACCAATACAGGCTGGGGATGAGCTGCTGGAGAGGAGCTCTGCAGAGAGGGACCTGGGCGTCCTGGTGGACGACAGGTTGGCCATGAGCCAGCAGTGTGCCCTCGTGGCCAAAAAGGCCAATGGCATTCTGGGGTGCATTAAGAAGAGCGTGTCCAGCAGGTCGAGGGAGGTGATCCTCCCCCTCTACTCTGCCCTGGTAAGGCCTCATCTGGAGTACTGTGTCCAGTTCTGGGCTCCCCAGTACAAAAAAGACAGGGATCTCTTGGAAAGAGTCCAGCGGAGGGCCACAAAGATGGTGAAGGGCCTGGAGCATCTCCCCTATGAAGAAAGGC
>NW_011173271.1:0-570 GCF_000146605.3 Meleagris gallopavo
GCGGATAGAAGCCTCGGGGAAGGTAACGGGGTCGAGACGTCCTTCTCTTCTCTCTAGGGTCGGGTGGGGGGAAGCAGGGCCGCCGTGAATGGGGTGGTGGGGGCGGTTGCCGTTAGTGGCCGTCTGGTGGGAGCTGGGTTGGGTCGCGCTGAGGCCGGGCTAGCTTGAGCACCGCGCCGGGCGCCGTGCCTGCGTGGCGGCCCTGGCCTCCGCCCCTTGATGGGAGCGGAGCGGTGCGAGAACGGCGCCCGTCTCCGTCCCAGAAGAAAGGGCGGGAGGAGAATGGGAGCGGGGCCTCCAACGGCCCGGGTGACCGTGGGGGAGGGGAAGCGGTGCGCTGCTCAGTCATGGTGCCATGGGGCCCGGCCGGCGCTGCGGGGATGGGAGCTGCGTTCGGAGACCCGCGGGACGCGTTCCGAGCTCCGCCGCCCGGGGAGGTTTCCAACGGGATGGGAGAGTGATGCGGGGCACTTCCTACGGAGCGAGGCCGAGGCCGGCTTTCTTTGAGGCACCCCGCGGAGGCCGCGGCTCGGCCCCGTTTTCGTAGCCTAGTAGCCCGAGGGCGCGGCG
>NW_011173272.1:0-336 GCF_000146605.3 Meleagris gallopavo
CGGTCCCCCGCTGCCTGGCACGCTGTGTGGGAGCAGGTGCCGAGGAGGTTCTGGAGGACCGCGCGGTCCCCCGTCTGCTGGGGCTCTGGGCACCGGTCTCAGCACCTGCAGCTGGTGCCCGTCTCCTCCCACCACGTCCTCGGCGCTGCTGAGGGGTGTCCTGCTCCTCAGATGGGCTTGGGGGGGTTGCCCTCTGCTCTGTTGCAGGCACTCTGGGCTGCACGCTGAGCTCGGGCAGCTGGGAGCTGCAGGATGGGCCCGTTGCTGCCTGGCTGGTGGGGCCAGAACTGGTGTTTTCAGGCGCCGGAAAGCTGTGGGATGGCCCCTGTACCATTG
>NW_011173273.1:0-611 GCF_000146605.3 Meleagris gallopavo
AGAGAGAGAGACATGAGCTGGAGCTCCGTGAGGGGAAGGCGGGGGGCCAGAGGGAGGCAGCAGGAGAGGCCTTGTTCACCGTTGACGTAGAGGCTGGTCCTGTCCAGGCTGTAGGGGCCCAGGCGCGAGATGGCTCTGGTCTTGTTGCTCACTTCGTGGTAAAGGCCCACCCTGTCCAAGTCAGGGCTGGAGGGCTCCTTCCTGTAGCTGCAGACGAGGTCCCCCCCTGTGTTGTCGCCTTGCCTCACGGACCTGCAAGACAGAAAGCCATGCCTGAGCACCCGGCTTCTGCACCTCATTGCTCCAAGGTCGACAGGCTTTGCGGCTTCTGAACGTGAGCGTCTCTCCGTGAACGCATGCTCGCTATTCCCCCGTCAGGCCAAGCTGGGGCTCCCTTCCACTCCTGCCTCCACTGAAAGTGTGGCTTTTTTTCCGGAAGCCGTGGGCAAGGGGAGACTGTGGAGTCGTTCTTTGGTCAGCAGCGTGACCCGAGGGTTAGGGGGCCGGCGGCGAGGGGAGGCTCCAAGGGCTGAGGTGGTGAGGGAGAATGACAGCAGGGAGCAGGTCTTGGTGGTGACAGAGCAGAAGTGTGGTGGGACGGCGAGTGGTGG
>NW_011173274.1:0-324 GCF_000146605.3 Meleagris gallopavo
TGTTTTTAGTTTTTGTTTGTTTTTGTTTTGAATGTCGCTGTTTTCCTTCGTTTTCTTTTGTTTTTCTTTAGTTTCCTTATGGTTTTTTTTCTTTGCTTTCCACTGTTCTCTTCAGCTTGGTTAGATTTTCTTTGCAGTTACTTCCTCTTGCATTCGCTTGTTTTTTCCACCCTTTCTTTGTCTGAATCCTTTGCTTTGCCATGATATTGCACTGTATGTCTTTGCTTTTTCTTTCTATTCCTTCTCCTAGTTTTGCTTTGATTTTTCTTAGTCTTTTTTCTCCTGTTTTTCTTTCTATTTTTTTTTTTTTTTAGTTATTTATTT
>NW_011173275.1:0-642 GCF_000146605.3 Meleagris gallopavo
GCTTCCTTCACTTGAGAGTGTGGGGGAGTATTGGTCCTTGGAATGGGGTAAGTGGTTTCTTTTTTTCTTTCAGGGCTGTGATCTTGTCTTTTTGGGGGATGGCAAGTGCACTGAAGGGCTGCTAGGTGTAAGAGCAGCATGTGAATCTGGAGACTGCTTCCTTTGGGGTGTGGGGTGAGTCCTTAGAATGGGGTGAGTGATTCCTGCTTTCTTTCAGAGCTGTGAGCTCTGCTTTTCTGGAGGATCTCAAGCTGGATGGCTGTCATTCATAGGGCTATGTGCTAATTGAATCCATGCGGTGTTTTTTAAGGGCATTGTGTGCATCCTTGTTGTGTTGTAAATTATGTTCTGCGTCTCTTCTGATTTCATTTTGCAGCCTGATGGAGTTGAAGGATTGCCTGGGCTCCTCCAGTCAGTGGTGTGAGATGTGTCCAGCAGGTAATGAACATCATGCACCCCATGTTGGTGCGCTGCTTGTATGCAGGTAGGTTTGCGATGTGATCCGACTCCCGCATGCTGACCATCCACAGCTAGATCAAGTTGCTCAGAGTCTGAGCCAGGCTCCCCTTGAAAGGGCCAGCACACCCACCATGTCTCTGGCAACCTGTGCCACTCGCCTCAGCACCCTCACTGTACAAGACT
>NW_011173276.1:0-421 GCF_000146605.3 Meleagris gallopavo
AGTGGTGTGAGATCTGTCCAGCAGGTAATGAACATCATGCACCCCATGTTGGTGCGCTGCTTGTATGCAGGTAGGTTTGCGATGTGATCCGACTCCCCCATGCTGACCATCCACAGCTAGATCAAGTTGCTCAGAGTCTGAGCCAGGCTCACCTTGAAAGGCAACCTGTGCCACTGCCTCAGCACCCTCACTGTACAAGACATTTTCCTTAGATTTCACCTCCATTTTCCCTTGTTCTTTCCTTGAGGTATTGAAAGGCTGTTACCAGGGTCCCTTGGAGCCTTCACTTCTCCAGGAGGCTGAACAGCCCAGCTCTCTTGCTTACAGGAGAGGGGTTCCATCCTTCGGGTCGTGTTTGTGGCTGTACTCTGGATGCACTCGCACTAGCTCCATGTCTCCCTGCACTGAGGACCTCCACATC
>NW_011173277.1:0-382 GCF_000146605.3 Meleagris gallopavo
GAAGAGAAGAAGAAGAAGAAAGGATGCAGGAAAGAAAGAAGTGCAGAAGATGAAAAGTGCTATAGAGAAAACGGTTGGATACAGGCAAGACAGCAAAGGCAATGAGGAGATGAGCACAAGAGGAGAAGAGCAGAAGAAGAAAAGACACATTAGAGAACAAGAGCCTTGAGAGGAGTAATTGGTTATACAGGAAAACAATACGCACGTCTGAAATGGTGATTTCTTCAGGAGACTCGAGGGTGTTCCTCTTCAAGAACAAGGAAAATACGTAAAGAAATCAGGATGGATGTAATTTGAAAATTCTTTTCAGCTGACCTGGCATCCTGGGGCAAGCTGAACACTAGACAGGACACCAGTACAGAAAGAGAGAACCAACAGCACA
>NW_011173278.1:0-603 GCF_000146605.3 Meleagris gallopavo
GGGAACCCTGAGCGTACTTAAGGGGCTGGTAGGTATTTGGACGTGGAAGCTGCTTCCTTCACTTGAGAGTGTGCGGGAGTATTGGTCCTTGGAATGGGGTAAGTGGTTTCTTTTTTCTTTCAGGGCTGTGATCTTCTGTTTTAGGGGGATCCCAAGTGCGCTGAAGGGCTGCTAGGTGTAAGAGCAGCATCTGAATCTGGAGACTGCTTCCTTTGGGGTGTGGGGTGAGCCCTTAGATTGGGGTGAGTGATTCCTGCTTTCTTTCAGAGCTGTGAGCTCTGCTTTTCTGGAGGATCTCAAGCTGGATGGCTCTGATTAATAGGGCTATGTGCTAATTGCTTCCATGTGGTGGGTGTTCTTTAAGGGCATTGTGTGCATCCTTGTTGTGTTTTAAATTATGTTCTGCGTCTCTTCTGATTTCATTTTGCAGCCTGATGGAGTTGAAGGCTTGCCTGGGCTCCTCCAGTCAGTGGTGTGAGATGTGTCCAGCAGGTAATGAACATCATGCACCCCATGTTGGTGCGCTGCTTGTATGCTAGGTAGGTTTGCGTATGGTGATCCGCTCCCCATCGCTGACCATCCACAGCTAGATCAAGTTGCTCA
>NW_011173279.1:0-451 GCF_000146605.3 Meleagris gallopavo
GGCACGGGGGGGGGCCTGCAAGGCTGGGAGTGCCCCCCATTTATGGGGTGGGGTTGGGATGCTGTGCTGTGCTCCCTGGGGGTGCGGTGCGGGGTTGGTGGGGTCCAAGCAGAAGGGACCCTCGGTGGGGGTGTTGATGCTCCCAGCCCTGCGCTGAGATGGCGCGGGGCAGCTGGGGGTCCTCAGCACCACCACCGTCAGCACAGTGGTGCGGCACAGTGGGGCTGCCCCCCCGTGGTGCACTCACACACCGATGCTCCCAAAGTGCTGTTTGCAGCCCCACATCCCCCGTTGGCCCCCACACCAATTTGGGTGCAGCCGACGCGCTCCTCCAGCTCTGCTTCCCCGTGGGGGTCCTTTTGGCCCCCCTAGGCCAGCTCTCCTTCCAAGGCTCTCCTCTGCCGCTCTCAGCCCTGCACCCCCTCAGAATTTGGGGGCTATGGCTTTGCCC
>NW_011173280.1:0-574 GCF_000146605.3 Meleagris gallopavo
CTCCCTAACGAAGCTCTCTAAGAGCAGAGAGAGAGATTCGTTCCAAAAGCTAAGAAATAGAACTATGCCCGCATTCTCCACCAAAATCTGTCACGGAGTTAACGAGATCAATCTACACCCGTGACAGGGGGGCGGTAGACCCCTGCCCTCCCCTTCCCAGCCCACAAAATGGGAAGGAAGGGAGGAAAACAAAAAAAACAGCGGCAACAATCTATGGAGGAAAACTTATTTTACTAATTATGATATCGGAATGCAAGATAACACAATATAATACCATCTGATTGAAATTGAGACTAATAAATCAAATAAAACAGGAGAGAGAGAGAGTTCCCGATACCGATTCAAACCTGAAAAGCTTGGAACGGCCAGGAAAGCACCCTCCAGCACCCACTGCCAGGCAGTAAGAGACCGCCCCCACCCGGAAGGGTCAGATCCCATGACTTCTGTAACGTATAGGGATAGGTGCCTGGAATTGGAGCATTAACACTTTAACTCCCAGTATACTACATGATGTATTGATGCGGAATACTGAGAACCAAAACCAAAACAAAAAAAAATATAAAACCATAGACAC
>NW_011173281.1:0-325 GCF_000146605.3 Meleagris gallopavo
TCACGTTGATCCTTCCCCCCGGGGGGTCTCGCGTTGCCCGACCCCTGTGTCCGCAGCTCCAGGTGCGGGGCTGCTCTTTCCCGGGCGCTGCGAGTCCCCGTGTCGAACCCCGCCGTGGGGCAGAGGAGCGGTAGAGAAAGACGGGACAGAGGCAGCGCTGTTTGCGGAGGGGTGAGGGTGGGGGGGCTGCGGGTAGGGGTGAGTGGGGTCGGGACGAAGCCCCCCCCTTTGGGACCAGGAGGAAGATGGGAAAATGCGAGGGATGTCCCCTCGAGGAACACCGGAGCGGGTCAGAGCCGAGCCCGGGGTCCTGCCCCAGCCGCGA
>NW_011173282.1:0-505 GCF_000146605.3 Meleagris gallopavo
ACTCGGCACCTGGCATGATGGCTGCAGATGGATGCAGCCTGTCTCCACGGGGAAAGAGGGTTCTAGCTGAGGAACTGGCGGGACTTATTGACAGGTGTTTAAACTAGGTATGAAGGGGGAAGGGGACAAAATGAGGACCGCTGGGACTGAGGGGGCAGTTCGAGGCTCCAAACAGAACTTGATGGGTGGAGACAGTGGAGTTCAAAGGCTTGGAGAGAGGTGGAGGGATGCTGCTTCTCTTAAGTGCCTGTATACTAATGCGCGTAGCATGGGGAATAAACAGGAAGAGCTGGAGTTCTGCGTGCGGTCGCAAGGTCATGATCTCATCGCGATCACGGAGACGTGGTGGGACAGCTCGCATGACTGGAATGTGTCATGGAGGGCTATGTGCTTTTTAGGAAAGATCGGCTGGCTAGGCGGGTGGTGGAGTTGCTCTTTATGTGAGAGAGCAGCTAGAATGTATTGAACTTCACTTGGGGGAGAGTGATGTAGCAGTGGAGAGCTT
>NW_011173283.1:0-422 GCF_000146605.3 Meleagris gallopavo
CTGTGTTGTTTGGTGTAAGGATGTAACTAATCCTTGTGACGTACAAAGATGCAGGCTTGTTCCTGACCTGAGCTTTGAATTTCAAAGGCAACAGTATGAGATAGAATTGTGCATGGAAATTGGAACTTGTTACATTGCAACACGGTCTGTAATTTCTGTCCCAGCATTCTGTAACTTGGACTATTTTTTTTTTTCTGTGGGCAAGGAGAAAGTGTGTAGAGTCCAAATCTGTTTCTAACTACCTAGGAATTAATTAGCTCAGCAATAAGGGCGTTGTGGGGTTAATGTTGCTGCTGTTCTGGAGTAATTCAGTCTTCACGTTTTGCTCAGTTTCTGTCCAAAGCTGAGATGACAACTGTGTCATCAGACGATCCACCATCTGATGATGTTATTACTGCTGATGAGCTAACAGCTACCCCAGA
>NW_011173284.1:0-471 GCF_000146605.3 Meleagris gallopavo
TCGGATACATCTCTAGCCATTCCCCCTTCATGCTCCAGGCTCTTCAAGACAGGCACAGCCTTCCACTAGCCATTCATGACGCACACCCCTCACTTGCCAGCCTGCTAGGCCCAAAGCAGGACAGAAGGAAGCATTCTGGCTCCCCGTGAACAGGCCACGTGACAACCACGCAGGCCAAGTTTTGTCTTTTCATTTCCCCCGTGCTCTGGAGTCAATGGAAGGGATTCAGGGGTAGATTGCATGTGTACCTTGAGTCCCACAGCAAGACGCTGACATGTGCAGAGGCCTTACTTGCTGAGAGTTCCCTTGGTTGCTCCCATGAAGGATTGTCGTGAACGTCTGAGATGCATCACAAGAGCTCTACCTTTGGCCTGTAAACACTTCCTGTGTCTGGTCTGATGTACCTGGAGTAGCTGCCGTGGCCTGGCAGCTGTTCAGGACGCAAGCAAGGCAAGATGACCTCCTCCTGCC
>NW_011173285.1:0-466 GCF_000146605.3 Meleagris gallopavo
AGCCCTTTCAAGTACACATTACACAGATTCAACTGTACAAAAAAAATAACTTGTGCAGCATCACTCCCGTTAGAGGAAAAGCTGAAAGGCTCACATGCATGCACAACAGAAGAAGGACAACCTAGACTAAATCATAAAAAAAAGGAGGGAAAAAATCTCCTGCATCCTTTCTTCAATAATTATGCACTATAAAGGAAAAACAATTTTTTTTAAACTAATGCGCTTTGAAAGTAAAAAAACAAAACAAAACAACAACAACAAAAAAAAAACAACAAAGAAAGTGTACAACAATGTTAATGGGTAATGTCAATCTGGGAGGACAACGGTGCTGGTTTTAAATCTTTGCACTGGAAGTAGGGGATTTTGTGCAGACTTGCAGAAGTACATACAGGACAGAAGAGCATAAAGCAGATTTCTTGGAAAGCAGTAGAGTTGAATTGAAACGTTAATTATAACATGTTGTAAT
>NW_011173286.1:0-707 GCF_000146605.3 Meleagris gallopavo
TGATTGACAACTGTCTTTGAAGAACAGCAATGCACAGGTTGAGTTTATGGGTACAAATTAATGAACAAACAAACAAGAGAAACTTTGTGGTCAGTGTCTACTACAAGCAACACAATAAAGGAGGGGATGGAAGAGTTCTGTCTTCAGCTGCAGGAAATACAGTGCGTGTATGCCTTGATCCTGCTAGATGACTTCAGCCATCTGGACATATGTTGGAGAAGCAACACATCAAACTGCAAGCAATCCATGAGACTACTGGAGTGTACTAATTTCCTAGTACAGGTGATAAAGGACCCAACTGTAGGAGACACATCACTGGGCCTATTGCAGAAGAACTTTTTTAGAGAGGTCAAGATTAGAGGGAGCCTGGGGTTCTGTGATCATGTCCTGGTAGAATTCTCAATCTTGAGAAGTATAGGAAGGGTAAAATTAAGAGTTGAGTCCTAAACATCAGAAAAGTACATTTTTGACTGTTTAAAGAGTCCTAGTGCATGGGATCCCTTGGGAAAATGCCTTCAGAGACTAAGCAGCAAATAAGAGCAGGGGAAATATTTTAAAAGACATTTTTCTTAGGGTGCAGGCACTCAATCCCATAATGCAAGATTTTGAGCAGTGGGTGCTGATAAAATTACTGGTCCTTGGGATATTATCATCACACGAGATATCAGTTAGAAATGATTATTAATGATTATTAATGATACTCTATC
>NW_011173287.1:0-494 GCF_000146605.3 Meleagris gallopavo
ACGGCAGGGAACGCCAAAACTGAATGCCGACATGAATGTGGCAACACAAAGCCAAGGGGTCATTAGGCCAACAGAATGGGGCAAGGACACAAAATCGGGAGGACGAAGAGAATGTAATAGTGAAAACAGTGCAAGACCAGAGACAAGCAAGACACAGAACAAAGAGGATAGGCAGCCTTCTGGGCACCATGAAGCGCAATTCAGAGCTCTGGGGGAACCCTATTGTGCCCGGGCTCTGGAATGGGTAAACGCTGGCGGGTGTGCATCGCCCTTACCTGCTGGGCAGACAATGACCAGTCAGCAAAGTGAGGTTCCGGGGCATGCCGGGAAATGCACATTCCACTTCCTTGCTGTTTCCACAGAGACCAACACATTCTCTCCGGGCACTTGTTACGGCACTTGGGAGCACCGCAGCTCTGCTGCCACCTGTTGGACACAATACAGTCATGAAGGCACTGCCCTGCATCCGGGCCTCTTGCACAAACCTGTGCTCC
>NW_011173288.1:0-548 GCF_000146605.3 Meleagris gallopavo
GGTCAGGCCCACGGCTGATCTCACTGCACGCGATGCCCATCACAGCAGGCACAACCAGCTGGAACTGAAAAGAAACACACTTATATTTTACTCTGTTCACACACCACAGCACTGAGAGACTTCTTCAGAACTACCCTTGGCTACCCTCTGGCATAGGCAGGTGTTCTAGAAGCAACCAGTTTGTTCAGTCAGTTCAAATGTGACAGCCTATTAGGCAGCATTTTACCAAGTGCTGTCCCTCTGCTAGCAGATGGGGACTCTGGCACAAAGCAGCATTGCTGGAGGTGGATCTGCTCCCCAGCCCCGGCTGCCAGCAGCCTCACCACCAGCCCTGCACGTGGATTTCCTCTGCTTGCATCTCTGCTGTGCTCCCTACTGCTGTCGGGCACACTCACAGCCGAAGCACGCTTGCTTGTGGCCCTGGATCACGTCGTGCAGCTCTGCACAAGCTGGGGCTAGGACTCTTTGCCTAAGGGACTGGTTTCCCTAAGGCTGGCTGGTCACAGCACCACAGACAGCATCCTTCTGAGGGCTGAGCTGGAGGGCAA
>NW_011173289.1:0-624 GCF_000146605.3 Meleagris gallopavo
CAGAAAATGTCCTACTTGGGTGAGAAATCTGGCATTTTCTGGCAGGAAAGATCGTATTTTTGGGTGAGAAAACTGGTAATTCTGGGAGAAAATGTCCTACTTTTGGGCTAGAAAAGTGTTATTTTCTGGCAGGAAATGTCCTAATTCTGGGAGAAAGCTAGTGTTTTCTGGGGGGAAAATTTTTCAAATTTTTCTGTCAGGAAAACTGTCATATCGGAGAGGAAATGTCCTATTTGGGGGGAGTAAACTGGTATTCCTGCAAGAAAATTCGATATTTTTTTGGACAACCCTGGGATTTATGGGAGAAAAAGTCACACTTTGGGTGAGTAAACTGTTATTTCCGGCTCGAAAATGTCATATTTTGGGGTGAGGAAACTGTTAATTCTGGCCCCAACTGTCATATTTTTCTGGAGAAAAGTGGTATTTCTGGGCGAAAAATGTCCCCGTTTTTTTGGAGAAAGCAGGTAGTCCTGGGAGAAAATGTCGTATTCTGGGGGGAGAAAGCAGGCATTTCTGGGAGAAAATGTCATATGCTGTGTGAGAAAAGTGGTATTTTTGGGAGAAATGTCATATTTTCGGGGAGAAACCTGGCATTTCTGGCAGGAAATGTCATTCTTTTCTTGA
>NW_011173290.1:0-388 GCF_000146605.3 Meleagris gallopavo
GGGACGCGGGGGACCGCAGCGAGGCCGAGCCCGCGTCCAGATCGCTCTGCGGGGTCTCTGTGTCCTCAGGCAGATAACGGGGGGATGCGGGAGCTGAGGGGCGATGGGAGGGAGGGAGGGAGGGAGGGGAGCGTCCTGCCGTGCCGCCGGCAGCCTGGGGACCACGTGCTGTGAGTGCCGGCACAAAACTCCTCCATCCGTCACCACAGAAGCGAAATGGTGATTCTGACATTATCTTTTGCAGGCGAGGATAACCAAGTCTTTGAAAAGTACAGCACCTCCCCGAGGGTGACGAAGTGCGCCTTTCTGACCTGAGCCCAGCAGACATCGCAGTCCCCAGCCTGGATTGTGACCCGGTGTCTCTCCAGTGCAGCCCACCCCAAGCGCA
>NW_011173291.1:0-610 GCF_000146605.3 Meleagris gallopavo
AAGATGTTGGCCTCCTGCAGACTCGGTGGTCATCGGTGCTTCGCCATGACCGTGTATTCTTTGCTTTTTCATGTTGCTGCAGAGGCTGCTGCTGCTGCATGGGTTGATGTTGGTTTCCTCGGTTGGTTTTCCGTGTTGTTTTTCTGTGGTTTCTGCCTTGGTTTCCTGCTCCTTCTGCATTGCAATGCATTGGGCTATTTTCAGTGGTGTTGATTTTTTCCCCTTCTGTTTCTGTTCTTGGAAGTGCTTTTCCTTTCCTAAGCGTATTCCCTCTGTTTGTGAGGATTTCAAGTGCTTTTGCTTTGGTTTCCTTGGCATTTCAGCACTTGGTCCTTCTTTTACTTTTTGTGGTGTTGCTTGGCTTTGGTTTGCTCTTTGGTTTTGTTGGCATCGTGGCCTTGCACTGCTGTTAAATTTTCCTTCTTTCTTTCCATTGCGAAGCCCTGCTGAGCGTTTGTATCTGTCTACTTTGCTAGGCTTCTTTGCTCTGCCATGCTAGTGCATTGAATTCATTGGCTTTCCTGTTGTATTTCTCGACCTCGTTTTGCTTTGCTTTCTTCTCCTTCCTTGTATTGCGGTTTGTCCTTCGTTCTTTTCTTGTCAGTGAGGC
>NW_011173292.1:0-477 GCF_000146605.3 Meleagris gallopavo
AAAGAGATATCAAGGAGCAGTTGGTTCTTTGTGTAAGTAAAGAAATATAGAATTGTATAGAAATTATAATAGAAATCAAAATTTTGACTTCAGGAAGAAAGTGCAGATTTTGTAATGCACAAAGTTATCAATTCAAATAGTTTTGATCACTGTGTTGTAATGGAGAAGTCATGAAACGGGTAAAGAGTAGCTGTAAATGTCATGAGTGAGGTTGTTCATCACCCTGTGCAAAGATTTGGTATCATGCATGTGAGCCTATTCTGCACTGAGGAATAGGGACACAGTGTTGTTGCTTTAACGTTGTTGCTTTACCATATATTTCACAAAAAAAACCAACCAAAACAAACAAAAACCCAAATCCCGTATTAAATTCGAGGTTGATACGTGGCTTAGATTTTAGGGCAAAAGTTATTTCTTATGCAAAGCTAACAGGGAAGGAGCACAGGTAAACTTATTTTGGTGCATTTGTTCACTTTT
>NW_011173293.1:0-418 GCF_000146605.3 Meleagris gallopavo
TTTCACTCTTCAGCTTTCCATTTTCATTTACAGATTTCTTGGTATGTTAGGTACATTAATTCTTTAGCCAACGAGTGGAAAACATAAGGAATGTTCTACAGTTTCCCTTTGGCTTTAGGCTTAGATAGGTGCTGAATTTCCTAGACTAACAGTGACTTTTTTTCCGTGCACTAAGCTGAAAAGCTCTTGCCCCTGGTTTGTAGCCTACATTAGAGTGTAAGTTGGCAGCATTCCTGTTCATACTTCTGCAGTACTGTTCCACCAGTGAGGCATGGCACACGGGATCGATGCTACCAGTCTAATCTAACATGCAGTGATGTGGCCGTGTTTGTGACAGCGTGCAGTGATGTGGCCGTGTTTGTGACAGCGTGCAGTGATGTGGCCGTGGTTTGTGGACAGCGTGCAGTGATGTGGCCGT
>NW_011173294.1:0-836 GCF_000146605.3 Meleagris gallopavo
TACCTCCGTAGGGAGGTTTTTCTCCGCAGGCCAGAAAGGATCGCCCCCACTTTCTGTCACGCTCTCTCTCCCTGGGAGCGAAACAAATGTCGCTCCCCGAACTTCCAACAGCCTTATTAGAGAGGGTTTTGCTCTCCACTCTTTTCCTCCGAGCATGCACAAGCGTAGCCATGGAGAACAACACCAAAAAAGAATTGCCGCTCGAAATGAAGGCAGAGACGTCGTATTCACAGCTAGGCCTAGTGCATTCTGCATGTACCCAAGGCGAAGTGCAAACCGCTCCTCTCCGACGTGCGGACACGAGACCGCTCGCGCGTCGGAGAAAAGCAGCAGGCACAAGTCGCCCGTTCTCGGCAAGTGAGAAACACGAGAGCGCTGCTGACGGCTGAAAGCGGTACTCGGGGAGAAGCGCGATTTCTCGACCAGCGTCGGCAAACTCTCCGGAGCGGTTCAGCGCGAGTGCCGCTTTCTACGCATGAGAGCGAAGCAGTGCAATTCCGATGCCGAGAACGTGCGAATTCAGCCTCCTGCACTACCTCCGTAGGGAGGTTTTTTCTCCGCAGGCCAGAAAGGATCGCTCCCACTTTCTGTCACGCTCTCTCTCCCCTGGGAGCGAAACAAATGTCGCTCCCCGAACTTCCAACAGCCTTATTAGAGAGGGTTTTTGCTCTCCACTCTTTTCCTCCCAGCATGCACAAGCGTAGCCATGGAGAACAACACCAAAAAAGAATTGCCGCTCGAAATGAAGGCAGAGACGTCGTATTCACAGCTAGGCCTAGTGCATTCTGCATGTACCCGAGGCGAAGTGCAAACCGCTCCTCTCCGACGTGCGGACA
>NW_011173295.1:0-501 GCF_000146605.3 Meleagris gallopavo
CTCTGCCAGTCAGCCAGTTCTCAACCCACCTCACTGTCCACTCATCTATCCCACACTTCCTCAGCTTTGTTATAAGGATGTCGTGGGAGACAGTATCAAATGCCTTTCTAAAATCAAGGTAGACTACATCTACCGCTCTTCCCCCATCCACCCAGCATGTGACAGCATCATAGAAGGCCACCAGGTTGGTCGAGCACGACCTCCCCTTGGTGAACCCATGCTGACTACTCTTGATAACCTCCTTTTCTCCCAGTTGTCTGGAGATGGTATCCAGCACAAGCTGTTCCATCACCTTTCCAGGGACGGAGGTGAGGCTGACAGGCCTATAATTACCCGGATCTTCCTTCTTGCCCTTTTTGAAGACCGGAGTGACATTGGCTATGCTCCAGTCTTCAGGGAACTCCCCTGTTGTCCAATACCTCTCAAAAATGATGGAGAGCGGTTCATCAATGACCTCCGCCAGCTCCCTCAGCACACATGGATGCACCCCATCAGGTCCCA
>NW_011173296.1:0-486 GCF_000146605.3 Meleagris gallopavo
TTGATGTCCCTGATGAAGGGGAAACCCAGATGCTTGTACCAACTGGGCGTAGAAGCCCTTGGGAGCAGCCCTGCGGAGGACTCGGGGATCCTGGTGGACAAAGAGCTGGACATAAGCCAGTAGTGTGCACTTGCAGCCCAGAAGGCCAACTGTATCCTGGGCTGCATTCAAAGAGGAGCGACCAGCAGGGAGAGGGAGGTGATTGTCCCCCTCGACTCGGCTCTGGTGCGGCCCCATGTGCAGCACTGCGTCCAGGCCTGGGGCGTCCAGCACGGGAATGATGTGGAGCTTTTGGAGCAGGTCCAGAGAAGGGCCACGAAGATGATCAGAGGGCTGGAGCACCTCTCTTAGAAAGAAATGTTGAGGGAACTGGGATTGTTTCTGTGGGAGAAGAGAAAGCTCTGGAGATAGCTCATGACAGCCTTTTAAGACTCGAAGGGAGCGCATAAGCAGGAGGGGGCAAAGGCTGTTTAGGAGGGTGGATAG
>NW_011173297.1:0-623 GCF_000146605.3 Meleagris gallopavo
TTTGGGTGACGTGAAAAGTCTTTTCTCAGACTTTGAATTTCATTCATTTTCAGAGATCGATCAACAATGGTAACGATATCTTGCTCACCTCTTACTCTTTCGGGACTTATTGTGGCCCTCATAGGCGTCGGTGATCGTGGTCTTACTGAGGGCCCCTCCCCTGGACTTAGGGGTGCTTCTTGTGGATCTTGGAGCCACCCCTCTGGACCTCTCTCCTCTTCTTTCTTCTCTTCTAACTGAGTCGAGTTTCGTTTCATTTTCCGTCCTCTTACAGGGGCAACTGACATCAATTGTGGTGCTTCCTGTAGTTGATCAGGTTGGTCAGTTCCAATGCTCTCATCCTCCAGTTCAGCTTGGAGCCTGTCTCGTTCGATTATGAGAGTATCTAGCTCAGATTGGAGGGTGTCTTGTTGAGATTGAAGACTGTTGAGTTTGGATTGCAGGGAGTCTCTCTCAATTCGGAGGGCATCTCTCTCAGATTGGAGGCTGTTTCTCTCGACCAGGAGACTCTCTCGCTCATTTTGCACTGTTTCCCTGAGACTCTCCTTTTCAATTTCACAAACTCTCTCCCTCTCCAGGATAGTATTGAATAAGGCCCGGTAAGCATTAGCCAGGCCCCAAAT
>NW_011173298.1:0-468 GCF_000146605.3 Meleagris gallopavo
CTTCCTGGACAAAGAGCGCAGGAAAGGATGGGGCAAAATGGGCAAGGCCACCTGTCGTGCCAAGTCAGTGCCATTGCTGATTAGTCTGGGTAGAGAGAGATGCGTCTTGGCATTGCCTGGCGAGCGCCTGCTGCACCCCAGGCAGAGAAACAGCTGTTCTTAGACTTGCCGCTCCTTTTTATGTGCCCATGATCAGGACCGAGTGCATTTCCTGCAGCTTTCTCTGCTGATGTGCTCCTCAGCCTGACATCCTCCTCGTTTGTCCTCAGCTCCTCACCGTGGCCTGTGCTCTCTGTTTCAGACTGAGACCAAGGGGAAGCCCCTGCTGGTCCATCAGGAGACATCTCTTAATACTCCAGCTATTGCTGCTGCTCACGTTATTAAGAGATACGTTGCCCAGGCACCGGATGAACTCTCCTTTGAGGTAAGCAGTTCAAGGCGTTCCTTGTTGTCATGTGAGAAGAGCAG
>NW_011173299.1:0-600 GCF_000146605.3 Meleagris gallopavo
GAGTAAGCAAAAGGTTAAACTAAACCATAGATTCCTCTAAGCACTAGACTCCCCTAAGCAATAAATTCCCCTTGAGTTAGCAAAAGGTTAAACTAAGCGATGCTATTTGTGACTTCCTTTTGAGTTAGCAAAACCAAGCGATGTTACGGACCCCTTACATCTTGTATTCTTCAGCTTACTATCTCACCTGAGCCAACAGAGCAGCCCAACAGTTCTCGTGAGAGTGGCTGATGTGGTGTCAGCATTGCCAGGGCAGTGGAACTGCGTCCACGCCCCTTGCCGTAGGAGAAGCTTATGGGACGGCCTCAGTGCATGGCTGCCCGCCAGGTGCAGTGAGGAGAAGGCAGCACATGCGCAGCAGCCACAGCATACTGCAGCAGCAGGTGTGGTAGCTTGTGCAGGACGGCACAGAAGTACTGTCCCTCCTAGCTCCGGAGACCAGCTTACCTACTGGCAGTCTCCGAGACCCACAGATTTACCACGGTCTCCACCAGGCAACGAGTGTTCCCCTCAAAGACTGTGGCGACCCAGATGGAGGCCCTGCCCAAGAATGTGGCTGTTCAGCCCTCCGGCTGCAGGGCGTGCCTGAGCCTGCTGATG
>NW_011173300.1:0-532 GCF_000146605.3 Meleagris gallopavo
TTTTAGGAACATAGTTACCAGATTACCTAAGAAATACTTTCTCACGAAGCTGCAATAGAATTTAAGTGTTCTAAAGAATGTGGGTACGGTGTTCTGAACTAGGAAACATACTGTGAAGTTGTTCCTTCGACCGGCAAGAGTGAAATATATTTAACAAACTTTCAAGGAGTCAGGGCCTTGACACAAAGCAGAGCTGTCCCACTCTGTGGGAATGTGAGGATGCCACGTGCAGGCTCCAGGATACTCCCCTCCATCCTCCTTTCGAGCTTCTCTCTGTGCAAGGACACATGGATGACCACAACAGTAACCCAGTGTAAAGGGACACAAGTGTCAAGGGGGGTAATTAAGCAATTAAGAGGCTATGGTCATGTTGTAAAACAGACATCCGAAAGTTAGGACCAAACGTTTGTCAAGAAAGCAATGGTTAGAAGGCAATTAATCAATTATTTGTGTCTGAGCAGTAAAGATTTGTGCTTACTTGGTATCTGTATGATTAGTGAAGCGCTGTGGAGAGTGTGAGCCGGCAGTACTC
>NW_011173301.1:0-538 GCF_000146605.3 Meleagris gallopavo
AAATTTCTGAACAGAATGCAACAAATTCATGTAGAAAGTGATGAATTCATGAAAACAAACGGAATTATGAAAATGTGTGAAACGTTTGGAAAAAGATGAAAACCTAATGAAATATTTTGTAAAAGAAAAAGTGGTGAGCAGCAAGATCTCATCCACGTCTTCTGAATAGGGAGAACATTAATTAATTAATTGTTGTAAAAGAAGCAATATATTTGTGAAGAATTGAAAAAATGTGAAAAAAGTGAAAAAATGAAAAATTCCTGAAAAAGGTCGTGAAAAAAAGAAATAAACAGGTGAAAAAATAATAAATGTGAAGGGAAATTACATGAATCTGCAGGAAAAAGTGTGGAATTTGTGAAAAAGTGAAAAAAATCATGGAAAAAAAAGTAAAAGCGTAGGAAAAAAGTGAAAAAGGTAAAGAAAAGTTCAATTAATTTGTATGAAAAAAAGACTTAAATGATAGGTAAACTTGTGAAAAGAATGTGAAATAGGATGTAATAAATGTGTGAAAAAATGATGCTTTCTTTAAAAAATGCTT
>NW_011173302.1:0-673 GCF_000146605.3 Meleagris gallopavo
AGTTGCTCTAGCTGTTTAAGAAAGGGATGAGTTTTTAATTCATTGTGGGGAAAGGGAAACTAAGAATGACGGAGTAGTTGGAGAACATCTGTGTTTCTTCCTAACTCCCTGCCTGTCTTTTAGTTCTTTTAATACCTGTCTCTGGAATTTGACAGAAGTTTTACCTTTCTTTTTTGCACAAGTATCAAGTTATCACGGGGAGTTGGCTTTGCCAAGAAAAACAGGATGTACTGAACTACCCTTTATTCTGTGATATGCGTTAAAATCTGTGGTGGAGTAGTGCTAGCTGCTTCTGGCTTTCTGACCAGTGTCCTGGCTTAAGTTCTGTGCTTTACTGGACATGGTTTTAAAGGAGTCTCATCCCTTCATCTGCTGACTTATCTTATTTCTTCTACTGTGGTCAGCCTCCTGTGAATCAAAGAACTCAAATAAAATTAAAGCGTCCATCATAAATGTTAAAATGTTACTCTTTAAGATTCTTACAGATTAAATGCAGCAAGAAGATCAAAGTGGTAATTCAAGAAATAGGGAGAAAGAGATGCAAGAGACTTAAGTCTTAGAAAAGGGGAAATGGGTCACAAAATTTGAATTGCTATTGCTGTCAGAATTATGCCTTTACTTTGTATTCCGTACTGTTTTTCTGGCTTGTAGTTTGGATGGAACTGTTCCTGGT
>NW_011173303.1:0-475 GCF_000146605.3 Meleagris gallopavo
CTCTTGGCATCTTAAACAATCGACCTTCCTGGACAAAGAGCGCAGGAAAGGATGGGGCAAAATGGGCAAGGCCACCTGTCTGCCAAGTCAGTGCCATTGCTGATTAGTCTGGGTAGAGAGAGATGCGTCTTGGCATTGCCTGGCGAGCGCCTGCTGCACCCCAGGCAGAGAAACAGCTGTTCTTAGACTTGCCGCTCCTTTTTATGTGCCCATGATCAGGACCGAGTGCATTTCCTGCAGCTTTCTCTGCTGATGTGCTCCTCAGCCTGACATCCTCCTCGTTTGTCCTCAGCTCCTCACCGTGGCCTGTGCTCTCTGTTTCAGACTGAGACCAAGGGGAAGCCCCAGCTGGTCCATCAGGAGACATCTCTTAATACTCCAGCTATTGCTGCTGCTCACGTTATTAAGAGATACGTTGCCCAGGCACCGGATGAACTCTCCTTTGAGGTAAGCAGTTCAAGGCGTTCCTTGTTGT
>NW_011173304.1:0-572 GCF_000146605.3 Meleagris gallopavo
GCACAGCGAGGCTGTGTGCAGCGTTCGGCATCGCAGGTGCTGTTAGGAGCTGAGCTGGGTGCCGTGGCAGGCGGCGCGCAATGAACATCTTGGCCCACGCAGGCGCTGCAGGCTGTGTTCTGCTGGTTTGGCACAAAGAGGACGGCCCCGCTCAGTCCGTATGGACGCAGCCACGGTGGCAAGAAGGACAAGCAGTGCTTTCCTAGCCGTGTCTTAGCACAGCAGTCAAGCTTCCTGCGTACGGCCGTAGCGCTCCCGATGCTCTGGGCAGGCACGGCAGGCTGCGGCCCGCATCAGGTCTCTGCCTGTTAGCCTGGTTTTCCCTCGTCCCCTGCCAAGAGAAAGTGCAAAGGGGAGAAGCTGTGCGGGAGCTGGCAGAAGCTGCCCGGGCGGATGGAGGCAGGCCCAGCGCTGGCCCTGCAGCTGAAGTGTTCCTGGCTGTGGGTCTGACCCGCACGCACCTCGCTTAGCGTGCGCTTCCTGTTCTGCTGACAGCTCCGTGCCCCAGCTGCTGCCTCCCTGCTCCCCGCTCCCCGCTGCCGGCTGCCAGCTTCATGGCAGGAGGAGATGCT
>NW_011173305.1:0-770 GCF_000146605.3 Meleagris gallopavo
TTTCCTTCCATGTTCTCTTGGCCCTTGCCTTTGCCTGGGGCATTTCCCCTTGCCCTCCTGTTTTTGTGGAACCCGTACCGTGGGGCGGGGTGCAGCCCTGCGAGCACAGCGTGGGGGCAGTTTGGCTGTGGAGTGGGGCAGAGCCAGGCTCCACCCTCCCTGATCCCATGTAAGGGCTGGGAAGAGTAGGGGCAGCATCTGAACCTGGGGAGTGCTTCCTTTGGAGTATGCCTTGTTCTTTGGTGATGGAGTGAGTTGTTATTTTTTTTTTCTCCTCTTTTGTGGAGCTGCTCTCTCTGTTTTTTAGCAGGGAACCCTGAGCGTACTTAAGGGCTGGTAGGTATTTGGACCTGGAAGCTGCTTCCTTCACTTGAGAGTGTGGGGGAGTATTGGTCCTTGGAATGGGGTAAGTGGTTTCTTTTTTTCTTTCAGGGCTGTGATCTTGTCTTTTTGGGGGATGGCAAGTGCACTGAAGGGCTGCTAGGTGTAAGAGCAGCATCTGAATCTGGAGACTGCTTCCTTTGGGGTGTGGGGTGAGCCCTTAGAATGGGGTGAGTGATTCCTGCTTGATTTCAGAGCTGTGAGCTCTGCTTTTCTGGAGGATCTCAAGCTGGATGGCTGTAATTAATAGGGCTATGTGCTAATTGCATCCATGCGGTGGGTGTTTTTTAAGGGTCATTGTGTGCATCCTTGTTGTGTTTAAATTATGTTCTGCGTCTCTTCTGATTTCATTTTGCAGCCTGATGGAGTTGAAGGATTGCTAGGGCTCC
>NW_011173306.1:0-436 GCF_000146605.3 Meleagris gallopavo
AGGTGCATTTGCCCAGGGCACTGTGGACAGCGCAGTAGCAGGGCAGTGAGAGGAATCATTGCTGGAGGTGGATCTGCTCCCCGGCCCTCATCTCCCAACCTCCAGCACCCACCGCAGCCCTGCACGTGGATTTCCTCTGCTTGCATCTCTGCTGTGCTACCCACAGCTGTCGGGCAGCACACTCACACAGCCGAAGCACGCATGCTGGTGGCCCTGGATCACGTTGTGCAGCTCTGCACAAGGCTGCACTGGGGCTAGGACTCTTTGCCCAAGGGATTGCTTTCCTTAAGCCCAGCTGGTCACAGCACCACAGACAGCATCCTTCTGAGGGCTGAGCTGGAGGGGAAGTGCAAAAAACCCACACGGGACCAGTGTCCATCAAAGCTGGATGAGGCTGTGTTACTAAACACGGGGCGACACGGGCTGCTAAAGCATG
>NW_011173307.1:0-487 GCF_000146605.3 Meleagris gallopavo
ACATGCACCAAAAGGGCATTTCTCTGTGCAAGGTCCTTCCTCAAGAGCAGTCACCTCGATTTGTCTGTGTAAGCTCTGTATGGCTTTCATTTTTTCTGGTGGTGGGGAATCAACCACCACCCTAAGCAGCCTGTATCAGCAGCTGGCCACACTAACAGTAAAGAAATGTTTTCCACTGTCTGGTCTGAACCTCCCCTGATGCAGCTCTGTGCCATTCCTGAGCGTCCTGTCATTGGCTCCCAGGTAAACACAGCACCTTCCTCTGCACTTCCCTCTTCAGGGACTTGCAGAGAGCAAAGAGGCCATCTCCTGGCCTTTGCTTCTCTGGACTAGGCAATGCAAGTGCCCTCAGCCTCTCCCCACAGCACACACCTTCCAGTCCTCTTAGCAGCTTTGTGCCCCTCCTCCCGGCTGCCAGGGCTCATGTTAAACTTGCTATCACCAACACCTCTAGACCCTGTCCTAGTACTGCTCTCCAGACACTTGT
>NW_011173308.1:0-311 GCF_000146605.3 Meleagris gallopavo
GGAAACAGCAAGGAAGTGGAATGTGCATTTCCCGGCATGCCCCGGAACCTCACTTTGCTGACAGGTCATTGTCTGCCCAGCAGGTAAGGGCGATGCACACCCGCCAGCGTTTACCCATTCCAGAGCCCGGCACAATAGGGTTCCCCCAGAGCTCTGAATTGCGCTTCATGGTGCCCAGAAGGCTGCCTATCCTCTTTGTTCTGTGTCCTTGCTTGTCTCTGGTCTTGCACTGTTTTCACATTACATTCTCTTGTCCTCCTATTTTGTGTTCCTTGCCCCATTCTTGTTGGCCTAATGACCCCCTTGGCTTT
>NW_011173309.1:0-1136 GCF_000146605.3 Meleagris gallopavo
TCTGATCATCTTCGTGGCCCTTCTCTGGACCTGCTCCAAAAGCTCCACATCATTCCTGTGCTGGAGCCCCAGGCCTGGACGCAGTGCTGCACATGGGGCCCCACACCAGAGCCGAGTCGAGGGGGACAATCACCTCCCTCTCCCTGCTGGTCGCTCCTCTTTGAATGCAGCCCAGGATACAGTTGGCCTTCTGGGCTGCAAGTGCACACTACTGGCTTATGTCCAGCTCTTTGTCCACCAGGATCCCCGAGTCCTCCGCAGGGCTGCTCCCAAGGGCTTCTACGCCCAGTTGGTACAAGCATCTGGGTTTCCCCTTCATCAGGGACGTCAACAGTGGGGTTGAGTGCACCCTAAGGACACCAAGCTGTGGGGTGCAGTGACACAGCAGAGGGACGGGATGCCATCCAGAGAGACCTCAACAGGCTGAGCAGTGGGCACAAATCCAAGTGCAGGGTCAGTAGCTGGGATGAGGGAACAGCCACCACCAAAACATGCTAGGGGATGAAAGGACTGAGCGTAGTCCTGCTCCATAAGGCCTGGGAGTACTGGTGGGTGGGAGCTGGACACAAGCCAGCAATGGGCCCTTCCAGCCCAGAAAGCCAACCGTATCCTGGGCTGCATCCAAAGATGCGCAGTCAGCGGGCCAAAGGGAGGAGATCCCCGATCCCTCTGCTCTGCGCTGGTCAGGCCTCACCTGCAGTGCTGCGTCCAGATGTGGAGTCCTCAGTGCAGGGAGACATGGAGCTGTGCGAGTGCATCCAGAGTACAGCCACAAACACGAACCCAAGGATGGAACCCCTCTCCTGTAAGCAAGGAGAGCTGGGCTGTTCAGCCTCCCCTACTGAAAAAGTGAAGGCTCCAAGGAAACCTGGTAACAGCCTTTCAATACCTAAAGGAAAGAACAAGGGAAAATGGAGGTGAAATCTAAGGAAAATGTCTTGTACAGTGAGGGTGCTGAGGCAGTGGCACAGGTTGCCAGAGACATGGTGGATGTGCTGGCCCTTTCAAGGTGAGCCTGGCTCAGACTCTGAGCAACTTGATCTAGCTGTGGATGGTCAGCATGGGGGAGTCGGATCACATCGCAAACCTACCTGCATACAAGCAGCGCACCAACATGGGGGTGCATGATGTTCATT
>NW_011173310.1:0-479 GCF_000146605.3 Meleagris gallopavo
AAGTGGACCCAGGTCCCTGGGCAAAAACAGTACCACGGAGAGGGTTGCCCTTTCCAGAAACTGGAAGAACCCAAACTGCCTTTCCCAACATGTTCTTTACATGTACAACAGGGATTTTATCTCCCTCTGTAGTATGTAGGGAGCCGGATTGGGTAGGACCATCACGATTGATAGATCCTCTTGTATTGACTAACCAGGTGGCTTCTGCCAAATGCTTCTCCCAGTGCTTAAATGTACCACCTCCCATTGCTTTCAGCATAGTTTTTAACAACCCATTGTGTCGTTCAATTTTACCAGAGGCTGGTGCATGGTAGGGAGTATGGTAAATCCACTCAATGCCATGATCTTTGGCCCAAGTATTTACAAGAGAATTTTTAAAATGAGTCCCATTATCTGACTCAATTCTTTCTGGGGTGCCATGTCGCCATAGGATTTGTTTCTCAAGACCTAATATGGTATTTCGGGCGGTAGCATGGGGG
>NW_011173311.1:0-500 GCF_000146605.3 Meleagris gallopavo
TTTCCCACGGGCAGTTCCCCAGTATGCAAAACTATGGCCTGGTCTTATTTCTGAGGTTGATAACGAGCGTTTTGGTTTGCATTCATGCCAAGTGAGGGAAGAAAGCAGTACTAGAGGGGCCCTGCCTCGACTCAGGTGGAGGAGAGCAGAAATCAAATGGGATTACGTGGATTAGATGGTCTGGCATGGCAGAAACACAGGAGCGTAATGCGACAGAGGACACTGGTGCACAGGAAACTGCGATGCCATCAGGATAGAAAGGGGCAGGACCCATCGGAATCACTGCAGCGACGGAGGGATCCCAGGAGCTAACTGCAAAAGTCATAAAAACCTCCAGAATTTGAGAAAATAACTAACAAATAATTGCAAAGCATCAGCAAGAAAGAGTACAGCCTGGGAGTATAGAAAAATAAAAGGTTTTATTAAGAAAGAAATTAACATAAAAAATAGATAGGATAGTATAATACAAATTATAGGTGGATAGTGATAGGGCAAGGGGA
>NW_011173312.1:0-465 GCF_000146605.3 Meleagris gallopavo
TGACGGAGCACTGGAACAGGCTGCCCAGGGGGGTTGTGGAGTCTCCTTCTCTGGAGATATTCAAGTCTCGCCTGGACGCCTACCTATGCGACCTGGTGTAGGGAACCTGCTTTGGCAGGGGGGTTGGTCTCGATGATCTCTGGAGGTCCCTTCCAACCCCTACAATTCTGTGATTCTGTGAAATCACTGAGTATTCTATTCTTAAAAAAGATTTTTGTTGAACCAGAACTATGGCAAGAAAACTTAAAGGAAAACTAACTACTACTTGTACTGAAAATCAAGTTCATACTCACAAAAAAAAAAAAGAAAATTAAATAGTAAAATAATCTGAGCATGAACACAATAGAGAAAATAACTATCTTCTGCTGTTAGATTTAAGTTTCTAAATCTCAGCTTACTGTTTGTCTTTCTCTTTTAGTATGACAGCAACTCATCGTCAGAATAAGATAAAGAACCATGACATTT
>NW_011173313.1:0-602 GCF_000146605.3 Meleagris gallopavo
CCTCGTGACCAGCAAGCAGCATACTCTATCTCTTCCTCCGACAAGGGGATTTTATTCTTTACATATGTAGTCAAAATCTGACAGACCCCATCTTCATCAGATCCATATTTTGGCCAAAATACTGATTTTCCTTGTAAAGGCTCTCTAGGCCAAATTTGGGTACAGTATTTAAACATCTCCTTCCTGTCCTTGTCCCTAGTTTTAGGGTTGCTTTTCCAATTTTGAAGCATTTCTCCCAAGGGGCTATTTCTAGGCACCTTTTCGAGGACCTTTTTCCCCTGCTCTCGGGAACTCCTATTACCATCCCTCCAGAATGCTACCGTGAACTCCCCAGCTCACAGGTTACCGCACCCTGATTCTCGGATTTTGGGCCCAATCCCTCAGCACTACTATACTCCTATCTCTCGGATCAATAGGGGTGCACTGCTGGCACGTCGTCAAGCGCACAGGGTGCCGCACACCAACAGCTCCCTCCCGAGACTCTTCCTTCCACCAACACAGCCGCTCCGTCCGTCCCTGGCCGTGCCCCCTCGCGGGACAACGGAGCCGCAGGTCGGGACTCCGCTCTCGCTTCGCACTGAAGTGCGTCTCAGTCACACACA
>NW_011173314.1:0-513 GCF_000146605.3 Meleagris gallopavo
TTTAATTACCAAAAAGTTTAATTGCAGTGCCACCTGCTGAGAGCGACACCTCGAGGAAGCAGGATCTGTGTTGAAGCCAAATGTGCTCCTGCACCCCTGGTTTTCTCAGACGTACCCACGAACACCATCCATCTCTATCATCCATCTGTCCATGGGTCTATAACGACACACGTAGAACATTTATAGCTAACTATACCAGAAAAGAAATGCTTGGCACTGCAGCTGACCAGCCCTTCAAGGGACAGGTGAAAAATCTACCAGCTTCAAGAGCACGGTGACATTCTAGAACCAGTGGAAATTTGCTGCTTATTTCACTTGACAGAAGAGGAAGTGCTGTGTCATTACGTGCAGCAAGGAAACTAGCAGGAAAGTGAAGGGATCAAAAACCAATCACAGAGTCCTAATGAAAAGATCCAGTACCACCCAGAGCTTACCTCGTGTCTCGACTGCAAGCAGAACCACAGTTGACAGAAACCTCATAGGCATAAGGGACTTGTAAAGAGAGTGCTGATG
>NW_011173315.1:0-431 GCF_000146605.3 Meleagris gallopavo
ACAGAGTTGATTCCCCTCCTGTTTGTAGGCTCCCTTCAGGTATTGAAAGGCTGCAGTTAGGTCACCCCACAGCCTCCTCTTCTGCAGGCTGAACAAGCCCAGCTCCCTACGGCCTGCCTTCGTAGGGGAGGTGCTGCAGCCCCCTGCTCATGTTTGTGGCTCCTCTGGACCCTCTCCAACAGCTCCCTGTCTGTCTTGTACTGGGGGCTCCAGACCTGGACGCAGTGCTGCAGATGGGACCTCACAGGAGCAGAGCAGAGGGGGACAGTCACCTCCCGTCCCTGCTGGCCACCCTCTGCTGATGCAGCCCGGGATCCCATTTGCTTTCCCAGCTGCAGGAGCACACTGCTGGCTCACGTTCAGCTTTTCATCCATCAGGACCCCCAGGTCCTTCTCCGCAGGGCTGCTCTCAGGACCGCTCCTTCCAGTCT
>NW_011173316.1:0-572 GCF_000146605.3 Meleagris gallopavo
ATTTCGGGGGTCCCCCTATTTTCTTTTTTTCCGGGGGCGCGGATCCGCGGATCCCTCTGCCCTTCTAGTCACGGAACCGGGCCGAACCAGCCCGTAAACCGTTGACATTCTTGGTGGAGAATGCGGGCAATAGTTGTTTTTAGCTTTTTGAACAAATCTCTCTCTCCGCTCTCAGACAGCTTCATTGGGAAAGTTTATCTGTTTCACCAGTACTGTCTGAAAGCGTGACCTTGAAAAGTACAGGCGGACTGCCAATACTCTAGGATATTTGTAAACTTTGAGCCTTGCTATCTTGTTTCTGTAAAAAGAAAAAAAGCTTTCTCTACTGAAACTGCCTTTTAAGGGGCTACATGCCACTGTCTCTTCTTTCTTAAATGCTAAAAACATACTGGGCCTTCATTAAGTTCACCACTTTGCTCTATGGAGCAATAGGTATATATAGTCAATTGATAACATGGATGGAAATAACTATGTGGCATCTGCATATTGTGTGGCATACCATTCCAGAGGGAGCTGCTAAATTTTACAGGGTTGGGGATTCTTAAAGCAGGTTTCCAGCCTCTCCTTTGAAT
>NW_011173317.1:0-781 GCF_000146605.3 Meleagris gallopavo
TGGAGAACAACACCAAAAAGAATTGCCGCTCGAAATGAAGGCAGAGACGTCGTATTCACAGCTAGGCCTAGTGCATTCTGCATGTACCCAAGGCGAAGTGCAAACCGCTCCTCTCCGACGTGCGGACGCGAGACCGCTCGCGCGTCGGAGAAAAGCAGCAGGCACAAGTCGCCCGTTCTCGGCAAGTGAGAAACACGAGAGCGCTGCTGACGGCTGAAAGCGGCACTCGGGGAGAAGCGCGATTTCTCGACCAGCGTCGGCAAACTCTCCGGAGCGGTTCAGCGCGAGTGCCGCTTTCTACGCATGAGAGCGAAGCAGTGCAATTCCGATGCCGAGAACGTGCGAATTCAGCCTCCTGCACTACCTCCGTAGGGAGGTTTTTTCTCCGCAGGCCAGAAAGGATCGCTCCCCACTTTCTGTCTCGCTCTCTCTCCCTGGGAGCGAAACAAATGTCGCTCCCCGAACTTCCAACAGCCTTATTAGAGAGGGTTTTGCTCTCCACTCTTTTCCTCCGAGCATGCACAAGCGTAGCCATGGAGAACAACACCAAAAAAGATTGCCGCTCGAAATGAAGGCAGAGACGTCGTATTCACAGCTAGGCCTAGTGCATTCTGCATGTACCCAAGGCGAAGTGCAAACCGCTCCTCTCCGACGTGCGGACGCGAGACCGCTCGCGCGTCGGAGAAAAGCAGCAGGCACAAGTCGCCCGTTCTCGGCAAGTGAGAAACACGAGAGCGCTGCTGACGGCTGAAAGCGGCACGTCGGGGAGAAGCGCGATTTC
>NW_011173318.1:0-524 GCF_000146605.3 Meleagris gallopavo
CCATCTTTTGGAAGCACAGGCCCAAGTTCCAAGTGAAATGTGGTATTTCTGGGAGAAAATGACAAGTACGTGGGAGAAAGTGGACAATTGTGGGAAAGACTGACTTCTCTTGGAGGGCAAGTGTGGTATTTTGGTGTGAAAAGGGGTCCTTTGGGGAGAAAACGGGGTGTAGATGGGAGAAAATGTCCTGTTGAGGAGTGCCTAGCAGTATTTTTGAGAGAAAAGGGAAGGTACTTGTCAGAAAAGTGCTCTTTCTGGGAGAGAGTAGCATAGTTGGTTGGAAAATGCCACCCATTTGTGAGAAAGCTGCTTTGTTTCCGGGAGAAAATAGCATTCTCTGGGGAGAAGATGTCCTCTTTTGGATGGAAAAGTTGTATTAGTTGGAGAAGCTGTCCAATGTTTGGGCCCAAGGTAGCATTACTGGGAGGTAATGTCATTGTATTGGAGAAGGGGGGTATTTCTTGGGGAGAATGTGTTCTTTTTGGAAGCCAACGGTGTACTTTTGGGGGGAAAAAAGCGGGCCT
>NW_011173319.1:0-674 GCF_000146605.3 Meleagris gallopavo
AGAAAAGAAAACAAAACAAATGGAAAACAGCTTGCTATAATGGAGAGAACTGACTTTAACAAGAGGTACTATAATTTTGCTTAAAGTTACCAGATATCCTAATTAAGAAACACATTTTACATGGTGTGCATATATGCAAACACACCGTATGGTTACTATATGTGCAGACTAAACCTTGGACTTTCTCAGAACCCAAATTCCAACCATTATTGGAATTATTGGATCTCACTAGGTAATCTCCTCAGTAACAATAACTGCTAGGCCCTCATGTGTAAAGAGGGCATATTTGCCTGTAGGAACAATTTTATTAGTCATATTTCTCTAGTCCAAAAAGTGGAGATTTCTTAAGGAATAAACTGTCCAGTGGTTCCTCTTGAACCCTGACAGGCACAGGGCACAAACCACTTCACAAGGAAGCCTGTTGGAGTGTCTGAACACCCTCATGATAAAGAAATGTTCCCATATATCCAGTCTGGCCTCCCCATGTGCAGCTCTGTGCCATTCCTGTCCTGCCATCAGTTTCCAGGAGCAGAGAGCCCAGCACCTCTCTTTGATTCCTCTCCTCAAGTAGTTGCTGAGAGCAAGGGTTTTGCCTCTCAGCTTCTTCCAGACTGGGCATCCTGAGTATCCAGCCTCTCCTCACAAGACATGCCTTCCAACCCTTTTATCAGCTT
>NW_011173320.1:0-651 GCF_000146605.3 Meleagris gallopavo
ACTCATCTGTCAGGACCCAAAGACTCCTGGATGTTTGGGTCCTCAGGTGGTCCAGAACCTGATCTCCCATGGCAGTGTGGGATGGGAAGGGGTCTGTGGGACTGAGGAAGCAATGGCAGTCCCCACCTCACCAAAGCAAAGATGAGGGCTGTGCATCATGAGCAGTTCTCAGACAAGATGGAAGCCAAAATGGTGTTGGGTACCTGAGCCTTCTCTGGTGGTAAGCAACATCGTGCACAGAGTGCAGCCATGTGCTCCGAGCAAGGAGCACAGGTTTGTGCAAGAGGCCCGGATGCAGGGCAGTGCCATCATGACTGTATTGTGTCCAACAGGTGGCAGCAGAGCTGCGGTGCTCCCAAGTGCCGTAACAACTGCACGGAGAGATGTGTTGGTCTCTGTGGAAACAGCAAGGAAGTGGAATGTGCATTTCCCGGTATGCCCCGGATCCTCACTTTGCTGACTGGTCATTGTCTGCCCAGCAGGTAAGGGCGATGCACTCCCGCCAGCGTTTACCCATTCCAGACGCCCGGCACAATAGGGTTCCCCCAGAGCTCTGAATTGCACTTCATGGTGCCCAGAAGGCTGCCTATCCTCTTTGTTCTGTGTCTTGCTTGTCTCTGGTCTTGCACTGTTTTCACTATTACATTCTCT
>NW_011173321.1:0-538 GCF_000146605.3 Meleagris gallopavo
TGCCACTCTCTTGCCTCTCTGTGCACACATCACACCACCCCTTCTCAGCTGCTTGCAAGACCTCACAGAAATGTTTCCTTCATTCACAGCACCTTAAACGTGCTAAATGACTCTGCACATAACCACCAGGGAACACAGGAGGCATCAGAAAGAACACTCACTTTCTAAGCATCACAGAGGCTTAGGAATCAGCTGTAGCAATGTTTTACAGAGGAGCACAGTTTAAGTCCTGGCCCTCTCCACTTCCCCTTTCTTGAGGATGGCTCTAGTTGGTATGGCACTGAGCACATACTTAAACTCTGTGATCCACAGCTGTGACTTACTTAATGATCTCAATCAATCCTACTTAAACAGAAGAGACAAGAAGAGAAATATGCAAATGCACTTCTGGACCACATCTACTTGATAACTGGAATCGTACCATAAGTGAGCTTCAGCATATCAACACCAGTAACTTCCTTTTCATAGCAGCTATGAAAAATGGGGCAGTGGAGCTAGGGGGCAGTTAAGGATTTATTTCTACTCGAGTTACAACTGC
>NW_011173322.1:0-861 GCF_000146605.3 Meleagris gallopavo
GTTTAGGAGGGTGGATAGCGATAGGACAAGGGGAAATGGTTTTCAAGTGAGACAGGGGAGGTTTAGGTTGGTTATTAGGAGGCAGCTTTTCACGCCCAGGGTGGTGACGCACTGGAATGTGTGCTTGAGAGTCACTTGCAGGATGATCTGCTCCATGATCCGTGACCAGCACAGAGGTGAGACTGACATGCTGGTAGTTCCCCGCGTCACACTTTCTATCCTTCCTAAGAGGTGTGCTGTCACCTTTTTTCTCCTCACCAGGGACTTGACCTGACTGCCTCGACTTGTGAAATACCATGGAGAGTGGCTCGGTGACTGCAGCGGTGAATTCCCTCGGAACTCTGGGACTCATCTCGTCAGGACCCAAAGACTCGTGGATGTTTGGGTCCTCAGGTGGTCCAGAACCTGATCTCCCACTGGCAGTGTGGGATGGGAAGGGGTCTGTGGGACTGAGGAAGCAATGGCAGTCCCCACCTCACCAAAGCAAAGCAAAGATGAGGGCTGTGCATAATGAGCAGTTCTCAGACAAGATGGAAGCCAAAATGTTGTTGGGTACCTGAGCCTTCTCTGGTGGTAAGCAACATGGTGCACAGAGTGCAGCCATGTGCTCCGAGCAAGGAGCACAGGTTTGTGCAAGAGGCCCGGATGCAGGGCAGTGCCTTCATGACTGTATTGTGTCCAACAGGTGGCAGCAGAGCTGCGGTGCTCCCAAGTGCCGTAACAAGTGCACGGAGAGATGTGTTGGTCTCGGTGGAAACAGCAAGGAAGTGGAATGTGCATTTCCCGGCATGCCCCGGAACCTCACTTTGCTGACTGGTCATTGTCTGCCCAGCAGGTAAGGGCGATGCACACCCGCCAGCG
>NW_011173323.1:0-714 GCF_000146605.3 Meleagris gallopavo
TGAATGCAGATGTGTAGCAAGTGGGAAAACCCTCACTCTAATGAATTGTGGCTCGAAATAAAGGCAGAGACATAGTATTCAGAGCTAGGCGTAGTGCATTCTGCATGTAGCCAAGGCGAAGTGCAAACCGCTCCTTTCTGATGTGCGCACAGGAGCCCGCTCACTCGTCGGAGAAAAGCAGCCGGCTGAAGTGGCCCGTTCTCGGCAAGCGAGAAACAAGAGACCGCTGCTGACGGCTGAAAGCGGCATTCGGGGAGAAGCGCGATTTCTCGGCCAGCTACGGCAAAATCTCCGGAGCGGTTGAGCGCGAATGCCGCTTTCTACGCGTGAGAGCGAAGGAGTACGAGTCCGATGCCGACAACTGCAAATTCAGCCTCCTGCACTACCTGCGAGTGGGGGTTTTTTCTCCGAAGTCCTGAAAGGATCTCTCCCCACTTTCTGTCACGCACACCCTGAGAGCACTACGTCTGTCGCTCCTCGAACTTGCAAATGCCTTATTAGAGAGGATTTTCCCTTCCACTCTTTTCCTCTCTGAAAGCAGATGTGTAGCACTGGAAAACCTCACTCTAATGAATTGTGGCTCGAAATAAAGGCAGAGACATAGTATTCAGAGGTAGGCGTAGTGCATTCTGCATGTAGCCAAGGCGAAGTGCAAACCGCTCCTTTCCGATGTGCGCACAGGAGCCCGCTCACTCGTCGGAGAAAAGCAGCCGG
>NW_011173324.1:0-584 GCF_000146605.3 Meleagris gallopavo
TTGCTTGGTGAGGTGGGGACTGCCATTGCTTCCTCAGTCCCACACACCCCTTCCCATCCCACACTGCCATGGCAGATCAGGTTCTGGACCACCCGAGGACCCAAACAGCCAGGAGTCTTTGGGTCCTGACAAGATGAGTCCCAGAAGTTCCGAGGGAATTCACCGCTGCAGTCACCGAGGCCACTCTCCATGGTATTTCAGAAGTCGAGGCAGTCAGGTCAAGTCCCTGGTGAGGAGAAAAAAAGGTGACAGCACACCTCTCAGGAAGGATAGAAAGTGTGACGCGGGGAACTACCAGCATGTCAGTCTCACCTCTGGGCTGGTCACGGATCATGGAGCAGATCATCCTGGAAGTGACTCTCAAGCACACATTCCAGTGCGTCACCACCCTGTGCGTGAAAAGCTGCCTCCTAAGAACCAACCTAAACCTCCCCTGTCTCACTTGAAAACCATTTCCCCCTTGTCCCTATCGCTATCCCACCCTCCTAAACAGCCGTTGCCCCCCTCCTGCTTATGCGCTCCCTTCGAGTCTTGGAAGCTGTCATGAGCTATCTCTAGAGCTTTCTCTTTCTCCCACACAAACA
>NW_011173325.1:0-503 GCF_000146605.3 Meleagris gallopavo
AGGTCAAGTCCCTGCTGAGGAGAAAAAGGTGACAGCACACCTCTTAGGAAGGATAGAAAGTGTGACGCGGGGAACTACCAGCATGTCAGTCTCACCTCTGTGCTGGTCACGGATCATGGAGCAGATCATCCTGGAAGTGACTCTCAAGCACACATTCCAGTGCGTCACCACCCTGTGCGTGAAAAGCTGCCTCCTAATAACCAACCTAAACCTCCCCTGCCTCACTTGAAAACCATTTCCCCTTGTCCTATCGCTATCCACCCTCCTAAACAGCCGTTGCCCCCTCCTGCTTATGCGCTCCCTTTGAGTCTTGGAAGGCTGTCATGAGCTATCTCCAGAGCTTTCTCTTCTCCCACAGAAACAATCCCAGTTCCCTCAACATTTCTTTCTAAGAGAGGTGCTCCAGCCCTCTGATCATCTTCGTGGCCCTTCTCTGGACCTGCTCCAAAAGCTCCACATCATTCCCGTGCTGGACGCCCCAGGCCCTGGACGCAGTGCTGCAC
>NW_011173326.1:0-815 GCF_000146605.3 Meleagris gallopavo
TACTCCCAGAAACGCCAGCTTTCTCACACATTCCTCACCTTTTCCCCCCCACATAAGACCTTTTCACCCAGAAATGACAGTTCTCTTAGGAATACCTCCCAATTCCCCCTAATCTGCTACACCACACTCCGCACTATGACACTTTCTCCCCAAACTAGGACGCTTTCTCCCAGAAAGGCCGCCTTTTTCCCCCCCAAACGTACACCGTTGGCTTCCAAAAAGAACACATTCTCCCCAAGATATACCTCCCTTCTCCAATACAATGACATTACCTCCCAGTAATGCTACCTTGGGCCCAAACATTGGTACAGCTTCTCCCACAAATACTACTTTTCCATCCAAAAGAGGACATCTTCTCCCCAAAGAATGCTATTTCTCCCGGAACAAAGCAGCTTTCTCACACATGGGTGGCATTTTCCAACCAACTATGCTACTCTCTCCCAGAAAGAGCACTTTTCTGACAAGTACCTTCCCTTTTCTCTCAAAATACTGCTAGACACTCCTCAACAGGACATTTTCTCCCATCTACATCCCGTTTTCTCCCCAAAGGACCCCTTTTCACACCAAAAATACCACACTTGCCCTCCAAGAGAAGTCAGTCTTTCCCACAATTGTCCACTTTTCTCCCACGTACCTGTCATTTTCTCCCAGAAATACCACATTTCACTTGGAAATTGGGCCTGTGCTTACAAAAAGATGATATTTTCTCCCAGGCATACCTGTTTTCTTCAAACTACCGCACGTTTTTCTCCCAAAAAGACTAGATGACAAGACCAAATAGGACACTTGCAACCAAGAATAGGACATCTTCTCCC
>NW_011173327.1:0-471 GCF_000146605.3 Meleagris gallopavo
AAAACACAACAAGGATGCACACAATGCCCTTAAAAACACCGCATGGATGCAATTAGCACATGAATTACAGCCATCCAGCTTGAGATCCTCCAGAAAAGCAGAGCTCACAGCTCTGAAAGAAAGCAGGAATCACTCACCCCATTCTAAGGGCTCACCCCACACCCCAAAGGAAGCAGTCTCCAGATTCACATGCTGCTCTTACACCTAGCAGCCCTTCAGTGCACTTGCCATCCCCCAAAAAGACAAGATCACAGCCCTGAAAGAAAAAAAGAAACCACTTACCCCATTCCAAAGGACCAATAGTCCCCCACACTCTCAAGTGAAGGAAGCAGCTTCCAGGTCCAAATACCTACCAGCCCTTAAGTACGCTCAGGGTTCCCTGCTAAGAAAGAGAGAGAGCAGCTCCACAATGGAGGAAAGAAAAAAAAAAAAAAAAACAAACTACAACTACCAATACAACCAAAGAACAAG
>NW_011173328.1:0-549 GCF_000146605.3 Meleagris gallopavo
GTGTAGCCACTGCTTTGATAAACTGCAGCATTTACAGACTGAGCTGTGGGAGTTCTGACCCAGCACTGCGAGGCGAATAACGAGGAGGTGGTGCAGCAGCTCATGAGTGCTGCTGGACAAATCAGGCCGTGCACTCCTTGTGAGTCCATAATTGTGATTGTTTATTGACTGCAATGAGACATGGAGCACTGAGTTGGGCTGGCTTGTGCTGCCCTGTAAGTGCCAAGGACTCACCTCTGCACGTGCAGCAGCAGCTCTCAGAGAAGCCACCTTCATTTCCGCTCTCCTCTCTTTCTGTCTTTTCTTCTTGCTGTAAAGCAAGAAACATGGGTACCACAGAAGCAGATAGCAGCAAAAAGACAAAGGAAATTTGGCTAGGAGGCCTCTCAGGGAATATTTCCAGTGGGACATACAGAAGCCCAGTATGTAGTTAATGGGAAAAAGATGGGGCTACACATTCTGGCATGTCCTTGCCTTTGGACTTTGTAGCCTTCAACTCTTTTTGCCTCTACACAGAAGGAAAACTCAAAGCAAACTGTAAGCAAACTC
>NW_011173329.1:0-445 GCF_000146605.3 Meleagris gallopavo
CAGAGTGAGCTGCAGATGAGCTCTCCTGCTTTTCAGGAGAGAGAGAATCCTTGCGTCTCTACTGGTGTCACTGAAAAGCTGCCCTCAAAGCTTTCTTTCCTGGCTACGGGCATCTAGATGGCTGTGAAAGTCATAGTAGCAACAGAATCAGATCTGGCGTAACAAACATGCAGGAGCATTGTCCCTATCCTGCCTGGATTTTGTCACCCAAAGACACAGTGCTGTTCTGATCTTCACCAAGTTAAAGGAAGGTGGCACTGCTAGTGAGCCAAGGATTGGGTCGGTGGACCAGCTCCTGTGTCCAGTCCATGGCTGAGGTGTCCAGGCAATGGGTTACAGGAAGTGAGCAGACTCTTATGCTCCTCTTTGGCAAGACTGTAGTGCAAGTCTGGCAAGTTTATAAAACTGCTGGAGCCGTCTCGGTTGTGGTGTTTGTCCTCTGCTG
>NW_011173330.1:0-597 GCF_000146605.3 Meleagris gallopavo
GACTGCTTCTATCACCTCCACTGTGCTTATATTCACACAAAGAACCTGGAGATTGCTGAGTACACTGCCCTTCTCCAGCAGAGATCACCTTGAGCAGGTTGGTCAGGGTCGTGACCGACTGGGCGTTGGATATCTGCAGAGATGAAGACTCCACAACCTTTCTCAGCAACCTGAGCAGCTGTTGCCTTGTGTCCCACCAATGGCACCACTAAGCAGCCCTTGTTTTCTTCTCAGCCTCCCTCCAGGTAGTCATACACACTGATGAGATGCCCCATCAGCCTTCTCTTCTGCAGGCTGCACAGTTCCAGCTCTCCCCGAGTCTTTCCTCATAGAAGGAAATGCTTGAGAGTTGAGATGCCTCCCCATCTTTGTATCATTTGGTCGCATTCTCCATGGAAGCTCCCCGCTCCTCTTGTGCTGGGGAGCCCAGAACTGGACGTGGTTCTGCAGGACAGCTTCACCAGTAGTGAGGGGAAGGTTCTCCAGCACTGACCTGCTCCTCCTAACATAACCCAGGTGTTGCCGGCCTCCTTTGCTTCTTACAAGGGCAGATTCCTGTTGTCTTATGAAAGCTCTGGTCAAGATGTTTGAAAGTGC
>NW_011173331.1:0-330 GCF_000146605.3 Meleagris gallopavo
GAGAAACGTCATCTATAATTGGAGAAACTGTTATTTCTAGGGGAAACGTCATATATCAGGGGAGAATACTGCAACTTCTGGGGATAAAAGTCATATTTCTATGCAGACGACTGGTATTTCTGGGAGAAAATGTCATGTTTCTGGTTGAAAATGTCCTATTTCTGGGAGAAACCTGCCGTTCCTGGCAGAAAATGTCGGATTTTTGCAAGAAACCTGGTATTTCTGAGAGAAAATCTGACCTTTTGGGGAGAAATGTGTTATTTCTTGGAGATAATGTCATAATTTGGGGAGGAAAACTAGGTATTTCTGGGAGGAAATGTTTTATTTTGT
>NW_011173332.1:0-543 GCF_000146605.3 Meleagris gallopavo
TCCAGGGTGTGGGATTCCTGTGGGAGAGTCTTTTCACTGAAGACAGAAGTAAAGAAGGCATTCAGTATCTCTGCCTTCTCAGCATCCCCCGTTACCAGAACCCTCCCCTCACTTAGTAAGGGGCCCACATTCTCTCTAGTTTTTCTTTTGCTGTTAACATACTTGAAGAAGCCTTTTTTATTATCCTTTATCACTTTAGCCAGATTCAATTCCAGGTGGGCTTTAGCCTTCCTTGTTGCATCCCTGCAGGCCCTGACTACATTCCTATATTCTTCCCAAGTGATCAGACCCTTTTTCCACATTTCATGGACCTTCTTCTTTCCTTTGAGGTTGCGCATGAGCTCCTTGCTCATCCACACAGGTCTCCTGCCACCTTTTCCCGATTTCTTGCTCACAGGGACGCACCGATCCTGAGCTTGGAAGAGAGCTGTTTAAATGCTGACCAGCTCTCAGAGGCCCCCTTACTTCTAACACCCGAGCCCACGGGATAGTTCCAAGTAGGTTCCAGAAGAGTTCGAAGTTGGCTCTCCTAAAGTCCAGACA
>NW_011173333.1:0-501 GCF_000146605.3 Meleagris gallopavo
CTAGGGGATGAAAGGACTGAGCGTAGTCCTGCTCCATAAGGCCTGGGAGTACTGGTGGGTGGGAGCTGGACACAAGCCAGCAGTGGGCCCTTCCAGCCCAGAAAGCCAACCGTATCCTGGGCTGCATCCAAAGATGCGCAGTCAGCGGGCGAAGGGAGGAGATCCCCATCCCTCTGCTCTGCGCTGGTCAGGCCTCACCTGCAGTGCTGCGTCCAGATGTGGAGTCCTCAGTGCAGGGAGACATGGAGCTGTGCGAGTGCATCCAGAGTACAGCCACAAACACGACCCGAAGGATGGGAACCCCTCTCCTGTAAGCAAGGAGAGCTGGGCTGTTCAGCCTCCTGGAGAAGTGAAGGCTCCAAGGGTACCTGGTAACAGCCTTTCAATACCTAAAGGAAAGAACAAGGGAAAATGGAGGTGAAAATCTAAAGGAAAATGTCTTGTACAGTGAGGGTGCTGATGCAGTGGCACAGGTTGCCTTTCAAGGTGAGCCTGGCTCAG
>NW_011173334.1:0-456 GCF_000146605.3 Meleagris gallopavo
TCTGCTCCATGATCCGTGACCAGCACAGAGGTGAGACTGACATGCTGGTAGTTCCCCGCGTCACACTTTCTATCCTTCCTAAGAGGTGTGCTGTCACCTTTTTCTCCTCACCAGGGACTTGACCTGACTGCCTCGACTTCTGAACTACCATGGAGAGTGGCTCGGTGACTGCAGCGGTGAATTCCCTCGGAACTCTGGGACTCATCTCGTCAGGACCCAAGGACTCCTGGATGTTTGGGTCCTCAGGTGGTCCAGAACCTGATCTCCCATGGCAGTGTGGGATGGGAAGGGGTGTGTGGGACTGAGGAAGCAATGGCAGTCCCCACCTCACCAAAGCAAAGATGAGGGCTGTGCATAATGAGCAGTTCTCAGACAAGATGGAAGCCAAAATGGTGTTGGATACCTGAGCCTTCTCTGGTGGTAAGCAACATGGTGCACAGAGTGCAGCCATGTGCT
>NW_011173335.1:0-509 GCF_000146605.3 Meleagris gallopavo
TGACTGCCTCGACTTCTGAAAATACCATGGAGAGTGGCTCGGTGACTGCAGCGGTGAATTCCCTCGGAACTCTGGGACTCATCTCGTCAGGACCCAAAGACTCCTGGCTGTTTGGGTCCTCAGGTGGTCCAGAACCTGATCTGCCATGGCAGTGTGGGATGGGAAGGGGTGTGTGGGACTGAGGAAGCAATGGCAGTCCCCACCTCACCAAAGCAAAGCAAAGATGAGGGCTGTGCATAATGAGCAGTTCTCAGACAAGATGGAAGCAAAAAATGGTGTTGGGTAGCTGAGCCTTCTCTGGTGGTAAGCAACATGGTGCACAGAGTGCAGCCATGTGCTCCGAGCAAGGAGCACAGGTTTGTGCAAGAGGCCCGGATGCAGGGCAGTGCCTTCATGACTGTATTGTGTCCAACAGGTGGCAGCAGAGCTGCGGTGCTCCCAAGTGCCGTAACACTGCCCGGAGACGATGTGTTGGTCTCTGGTGGAAACAGCAAGGAGTGGAATGTGCA
>NW_011173336.1:0-682 GCF_000146605.3 Meleagris gallopavo
GGAGATAGCTCATGACAGCTTCCAAGACTCGAAGGGAGCGCATAAGCGAGGAGGGGGGCAACGGCTGTTTAGGAGGGTGGATAGCGATAGGACAAGGGGAAATGGTTTTGAAGTGAGACAGGGGAGGTTTAGGTTGGTTATTAGGAGGCAGCTTTTCACGCACAGGGTGGTGACGCACTGGAATGTGTGCTTGAGAGTCACTTGCAGGATGATCTGCTCCATGATCCGTGACCAGCACAGAGGTGAGACTGACATGCTGGTAGTTCCCCGCGTCACACTTTCTATCCTTCCTAAGAGGTGTGCTGTCACCTTTTTTCTCCTCAGCAGGGGCTTGACCTGACTGCCTCGACTTGTGAAATACCATGGAGAGTGGCTCGGTGACTGCAGTGGTGAATTCCCTCGGAACTCTGGGACTCATCTCGTCAGGACCCAAAGACTCCTGGATGTTTGGGTCCTCAGGTGGTCCAGAACCTGATCTCCCATGGCAGTGTGGGATGGGAAGGGGTGTGTGGGACTGAGGAAGCAATGGCAGTCCCCACCTCACCAAAGCAAAGATGAGGGCTGTGCATAATGAGCAGTTCTCAGACAAGATGGAAGCAAAAATGGTGTTGGGTACCTGAGCCTTCTCTGGTGGTAAGCAACATGGTGCACAGAGTGCAGCCATGTGCTCCGAGCAAGGAGC
>NW_011173337.1:0-623 GCF_000146605.3 Meleagris gallopavo
GACCTTCACGCACAACGAATGTGGTACTCAGACATGATTTGAGCCAGAATGTGCTGTGCCCACATTCAGAAGTTGGGATTATACACTATGCTTACCAAAACCTTGACGTTCTGGGGCCGCCTTCCGTGGGGGTGCTGGGATGGGGGGGACGGGCAGCAGCGCAGGAGCCGGGCGAGGGCGTGAGGAAGCGGTGCTCTGCAGGGCCGTGGCTCTGCTGCTGGCCGAGCGCGCTCTGCGCCCGGGGGTGTCCCAGGGGGAGCTCAGAAGATGGGTGCTGGGAAAAGCGGGAACCTTTCTGCTCCGGCTTCCTGCTGCTCCCCGCAGATGGATCCCGGTTCCCGGCGGAGACCCCGGCCGGAGCCCGGAGGCTTCGGGTGTCTTTTCTTCGCGTGCTCTCCCACGCGGTCCCGGAGGGGTGTTGCACGTGGCCTGGAGAGCTTGGGAAAGCTGCCGAGTGCCGGGCTCCAGGTCGCCCTGTAGCTTGGGCAGTCGCGGCCCGAGTCTGCCATCCCACGAGCTGAGCCCTGCCCTGTCTCCGAGCGAGGAGATCACAGCGTGCCGTGGGAACATCCCTCTGCTGTCTTGATTCCAGATGACGGTGCTCCAATCCTGGCTATGCAGAC
>NW_011173338.1:0-588 GCF_000146605.3 Meleagris gallopavo
TCTGCTACACACTTGCTTTCAGAGAGGAAAAGAGTGGAAGGGAAAACACGCTCTAAAAAGGCAAGTGCAAGTTTGAGGAGCGACAACCGTAGTGCTCTCAGGGAGAGCGTTTCAGAAAGTGGGGAGAGATGCTTTCAGGACTGCGGAGAAAAAACTCCCCACTCGCAGGTAGTGCAGGAGGCTGAATTCGCACTTGTCGGCATCGGAATCGCACTCCTTCGCTCTCACGCGTAGAAAGCGGCATTCGCGCTGAACCGCTCCGGAGACTTTGCCGTAGCTGGCCGAGAAATCGCGTTTCTCCCCGAACTCCGCTTTCAGCCGTCAGCAGCGGTCTCGTGTTTCTCGCTTGCCGAGAACGGGCCACTTCAGCCGGCTGCTTTTCTCCGACGAGTGAGCGGGCTCCTGTGCGCGCATCGGAAAGGAGCGGTTTGAACTTCGCCTTGGCTACATGCAGAATGCACTACGCCTACCTCTGAATACTACGTCTCTGCCTTTATTTCGAGCCACAATTCATTCTAGTCAGGTTTTCCACTGCTACACATCTGCATTCAGACAGGAAAAGAGTGGAAGGGAAAACCCTCTCTAATA
>NW_011173339.1:0-573 GCF_000146605.3 Meleagris gallopavo
ATAATTAGAGGTGACTTATCGAGGTATTCACCTTTTAAGAGTAAACACTGAGAAACAGCATTGGGGAAACATCCAGGGTGAAATGTGATGAATTTGCAAGGAGTCTGTTCTAGGCAACACAGTCTGCATCCTTAGATTGTCAGTAACACCAGGGAAGCTTGGTATTCTGACTCTGTGAGATACAGCATGGAGAGTGAATTGGAGTGTAAGCACTGCAGTCAGGCTCTGTGATAATACCACAGGGATGTGAACTTGATGGTGCTGTGGAACTGATAAACGTGTAGTTGTCACCCTGAGTCAGCATCTTTTCATTTTTCTGTCGAACTAGGCACAACAGAGATGTGTATGACTACAGCTACTCTAGCTCCACCTGAAATAAAACTGTATAAAAATGGCTTAAGAGAGAAGGAATTTGGGAAAAAATACAGAATCACATGATGATAGGGGTGGGAAGGAACCTCCAGATCTCCCCCCATCCAACCCCTGTGCTAAACCACATTGCCTAGGGCAGGTCTGCACAGGAAAGCACCCAAGAATTGAATTTGAATATCTCCAGAGAAGGAGACTCCACCA
>NW_011173340.1:0-558 GCF_000146605.3 Meleagris gallopavo
TGGGGTACGTGAGTAACAGGGTCAATTATTTTCCAGTGTACACATCTGCTGCAGTCGTTGTGCAAAGGTGCCACTGCGATGGCTCTCGTTCCGTGTTTCATGCAGGTAGCATCAAGCCCGAACAGATACGAATGTCAGTTTCTGATTGCACTCATTTTGGCATCAGTCCAATTTAGATGTACTGATTTGTATGGTATTTTACAAATTCAGACAAACAAAATTATGAGAGAGCTAGAAAATCCTATGATGGTTAAGAGTGCTCTGGTCATTGCTCAAGATTTATTGTAGTTACTTCCTTTCAATAAATGAGGCTAGAATTCCTCATTTATTAAGCTTAAAACAGTATTTTGCATTGAACTGCTCTGAGTTTTTGAACATGGCTGCGACGCAGAGTAGGTGAAGGAAGGCTTGTTCTTCCTCTACACTATAATTAGGAAATGTTGTGAAATCTAAAACGAGTACAAAAAGATGTACCCTACAGGATTTGCAAACTTCTTGTTAAGTCAGTATGCTTTGAGACTAGTAGAAACAAATTATGACAATATTTCCCCAAGTATT
>NW_011173341.1:0-369 GCF_000146605.3 Meleagris gallopavo
CCTCCGCATGACGGTGACACCTGACGCTGGCTGGTGGGGGCACAGATTTCACCACCGTGCGTGTCCCCGTCCTCGTGGCAGACGATGGTGACAGCGCCAGAGGGCTCTGGTGTCACCGGGTCTGGCTGTAGGCAGGTCTGGAGGGGTGACAAAATACAGTAAGAGGCTCAGTGACAGCCCTTCCCTGCCGTTTCCTTTCCTTTCCTTTCCTTGGAATGCAACCTGCACACCCCCACAACACCTCCGCCACTTCTGCACACCCTTCTGGACCAATCCAAGCACACCCCTGGACCCACCTGCGCACCATCTGGATGCCCCCAAACCCCCTCCACGACATCTCCACATTCTTCTGCATGACTCCAGGCCTGG
>NW_011173342.1:0-500 GCF_000146605.3 Meleagris gallopavo
GCCGGGAAATGCACATTCCACTTCCTTGCTGTTTCCACAGAGACCAACACATCTCTCCGTGCACTTGTTACGGCACTTGGGAGCACCGCAGCTCTGCTGCCACCTGTTGGACACAATACAGTCATGAAGGCACTGCCCTGCATCCGGGCCTCTTGCACAAACCTGTGCTCCTTGCTCGGAGCACATGGCTGCACTCTGTGCACGATGTTGCTTACCACCAGAGAAGGCTCAGGTACCCAACACCATTTTGGCTTCCATCTTGTCTGAGAACTGCTCATTATGCACAGCCCTCATCTTTGCTTTGGTTTGGTGAGGTAGGGACTGCCATTGCTTCCTCAGTCCCACACACCCCCTTCCCATCCCACACTGCCATGGGAGATCAGGTTCTGGACCACCTGAGGACCCAAACATCCAGGAGTCTTTGGGTCCTGACGAGATGAGTCCCAGAGTTCCGAGGGAATTCACCGCTGCAGTCACCGAGCCACTCTCCATGGTATTTC
>NW_011173343.1:0-615 GCF_000146605.3 Meleagris gallopavo
GAGCACAAATGCGGGCAGGTGGGCTCAGGGTGGGTTTAGGGGCTGGAACCCACGCTGCTGCCCCTTGCTGGTGCTGCTCACTGCCCCTTCTGCTTGCAGACCGTGATGTTCACAGCCACCATGCCGCCGGCGGTGGAGCGCCTGGCACGCAGCTACCTGCGCCGGCCGGCCGTGGTCTACATTGGCTCTGCTGGCAAACCACACGAGAGGGTGGAGCAGAAGGTCTTCCTCATGTCGGAGTCGGAGAAGAGGTGAGGGGGGTGTGGGGGGAGGTCTCGGGGTGGTCCGGGCTGGGCGTGGGGCACCGTGGACCGTCCTCGCTCTCCTCCCGTGCAGGAAGAAGCTGTTAGCCATTCTGGAGCAGGGCTTCGACCCGCCCATCATCATCTTCGTCAACCAGAAGAAGGGCTGCGACGTGCTGGCCAAATCACTGGAGAAGATGGGGGTGAGTCCAGCCTGGAGCCCCCGCTTTCCCCCCGCCTCGGTCGTGCCACCCCCACCCCGCATCTCTGTCCCCACGGCTCACGGTGACCTTCGGCCACCACCCCGGTGTTCCCCCGTGCTGCGGCACAGCCACGCGGGTGCTGAGGCCCCACAACTGAAGCGTGGCCCCCC
>NW_011173344.1:0-668 GCF_000146605.3 Meleagris gallopavo
GTTCTCGGCATCGGAATTGCACTGCTTCGCTCTCATGCGTAGAAAGCGGCACTCGCGCTGAACCGCTCCGGAGAGTTTGCCGACGCTGGTCGAGAAATCGCGCTTCTCCCCGAGTGCCGCTTTCAGCCGTCAGCAGCGCTCTCGTGTTTCTCACTTGCCGAGAACGGGCGACTTGTGCCTGCTGCTTTTCTCCGACGCGCGAGCGGTCTCGTGTCCGCACGTCGGAGAGGAGCGGTTTGCACTTCGCCTCGGGTACATGCAGAATGCACTAGGCCTAGCTGTGAATACGACGTCTCTGCCTTCAATTTCGAGCGGCAATTCTTTTTGGTGTTGTTCTCCATGGCTACGCTTGTGCATGCTCGGAGGAAAAGAGTGGAGAGCAAAACCCTCTCTAATAAGGCTGTTGGAACTTCGGGGAGCGACATTTGTTTCGCTCCCAGGGAGAGAGAGCGTGACAGAAAGTGGGGAGCGATCCTTTCTGGCCTGCGGAGAAAAAACCTCCCTACGGAGGTAGTGCAGGAGGCTGAATTCGCACGTTCTCGGCATCGGAATTGCACTGCTTCGCTCTCATGCGTAGAAAGCGGCACTCGCGCTGAACCGCTCCGGAGAGTTTGCCGACGCTGGTCGAGAAATCGCGCTTCTCCCCGAGTGCCGCTTTCAGCCGTCAG
>NW_011173345.1:0-719 GCF_000146605.3 Meleagris gallopavo
TGATGTGGAATACCGATAATGAAAATCATGAAACCATGACATTCCACCCCTTATTCCACATCACTACATCATGCTTAATATAGACAAACAAAATATAAACACACGCACTAGGAATTACTGACTGCACTCCCTCAACATCAAGTTCCCTTGCGGTACACATTGAACATCCCCGTTTTCCTGCATCACCCACCAAGTGGACCCAGGTTCCCTGGGCAAAAACAGTTCCACGAAGAGGTTTGTCCTTCTCAGAGGCTGGAATAACCCAAACTGCCTTTCCCAACATATTCTTTACATGTACAACAGGGACTTTATCTCCCTCTACGGTATGTAGGGAGCTGGACTGGGTTGGACCACCACGATTGATAGATCCCCTGGTATTGACTAACCAGGTGGCTTCTGCCAAATGCTTCTCCCAGTGCTTAAATGTACCGCCTCCCATTGCTTTCAGCATAGTTTTTAACAACCCATTGTATCGTTCAATCTTACCTGAGGCCGGTGCATGGTAGGGAATATGGTAAATCCCACTCAATACCATGACCTTTAGCCCAGGTACCTACAAGAGAATTTTTAAAATCAGTCCCATTATCTGACTCAATTCTTTCTGGGGTACCATGTCGCCACAGGACTTGTGTCTCAAGACCTAGTATGGTATTTCGGGCGGTAGCGTGGGGTACTGCATAGGTTTCAAGCCACCCAGTTGTTGCCTCCACCATGGTGAG
>NW_011173346.1:0-467 GCF_000146605.3 Meleagris gallopavo
CCTTCCTAAGAGGTGTGCTGTCACCTTTTTTCTCCTCAGCAGGGACTTGACCTGAGTGCCTCGACTTCTGAAATACCATGGAGAGTGGCTCGGTGACTGCAGCGGTGAATTCCCTCGGAACTCTGGGACTCATCTCGTCAGGACCCAAAGATTCCTGGCTGTTTGGGTCCTCAGGTGGTCCAGAACCTGATCTCCCATGGCAGTGTGGGATGGAAAGGGGTGTGTGGGACTGCGGAAGCAATGGCAGTCCCCACCTCACCAAAGCAAAGATGAGGGCTGTGCATAATGAGCAGTTCTCAGACAAGATGGAAGCCAAAATGGTGTTGGGTAGCTGAGCCTTCTCTGGTGGTAAGCAACATGGTGCACAGAGTGCAGCCATGTGCTCCGAGCAAGGAGCACAGGTTTGTGCAAGAGGCACGGATGCAGGGCAGTGCCTTCATGACTGTATTGTGTCCAACAGGTGGCAG
>NW_011173347.1:0-702 GCF_000146605.3 Meleagris gallopavo
TTTCAAGAAAGTAAACTTAGATTCCTAATAACCAGGAACAGAGGGCTATATTCATTTCTTTACAACTGTCTGTTACTGGATAAGAGACCAGTAAAGAGATAAATAAACAGAAATGAATCCTCCTTTCATGTCATTCTCCGAGATTCTGTGCTATAAAAACATCCCATTTATAGTATTTCATTACTTCCCCCTCACCAATTTTCAGCTTCTCAATGATTAATCCCTTCCCCCTTCTCCGTGGTCTATCACCACAGCCACATCAGGAAGAGTCAGAAGACATATGTATAGGGAGGGAGCCGGGCCCTTCTGCCTATGGCACCCCTTCCTACTCTCGAGTTCTTCTGATTCCACCACAGCACTGCATGCAGCTGAATCTGCACGGTTGCAAATTACCATATGTGACAGCATCTCTGATTTGATAAGGCACTCGTGAGCTCATGAAACTCTTCTGGTTCTGCATGTACTCCAAGATGTAGACGATGAATAACTAAGTCCACAGATTCTCAAGCCGGTCAACTTTTCTCACCTGAAAGATTTTGCTGTGTAATTCCATTATGTTTGGAATACTCCCTGTCAGACCTCTGTCTGTCACCCAATTTCAGTGCATCTCTTAATGGAAAGTATTTCCCCAGCGCATGTTGAGCTTCTGGAAATAACTCATTCTGATTATGCCAAGCCAACTCTGGGGTATGCTTTCTCAGA
>NW_011173348.1:0-447 GCF_000146605.3 Meleagris gallopavo
TTTCTCCTCCCTTGTGGAGCTGCTCTCTCTGTTTTTTAGCAGGGAACCCTGAGCGTACTTAAGGGCTGGTAGGTATTTGGAGCTGGAAGCTGCTTCCTTCACTTGAGAGTGTGGGGAGTATTGGTCCTTGGAATGGGGTAAGTGGTTTCTTTTTTTCTTTCAGGGCTGTGATCTTGTCTTTTGGGGATCGCAAGTGCACTGAAGGGCTGCTAGCTGTAAGGCAGCATTTGAATCTGGAGACTGCTTCCTTTGGGGTGTGGGGTGAGCCCTTAGAATGGGGTGAGTGATTCCTGCTTGAATTCAGAGCTGTGAGCTCTGCTTTTCTGGAGGATCTGAAGCTGGATGGCTGTCATTAATAGGGCTATGTGTTAATTGCATTCATGCGGTGGGTGTTTTTTAAGGGCATTGTGTGCATCCTTGTTGTGTTTTAAATTATGTTCTGCGTCT
>NW_011173349.1:0-488 GCF_000146605.3 Meleagris gallopavo
ATCATTTGAGAGGCTGTTAAACTTGTGGCGTGATCTTTCCTTTCCCCACACTGCTGTTCTGATCTTGGGAAAGTCCCCCTCTTCTCTGGCACAGTTTCATCCCTGCTAGATGAGGGTGGTGAAGATTCACGCACTGTTTCTCCATGAAGGACTCTGGAGAGGAAGTGTTGGACATGTGCAGAGCTGTGGTACGTGCGTATTTCCCTTTCCTCACTCTCCCTCCTCATTCAGTCCTCATTTAACATCACGAGTTTGACCAATATTCCCCCACCTCCCTCTTAAACTCCCTACTGTCCCTGTATTTGGGCCTATATCTGGACCACTGAGCCCCACATCCTTCCATAGCCCACCTCATACCCCCACATAGACCCCCCATAGCCCCCTCCCAACCCCCCCCCCCAACTCGCCTCCCCTACTACGGACCTCGGGGTGTGGGGATACGGATATGGGATGAATATGGAATGGGAGATCAGAAAATGGAATATATT
>NW_011173350.1:0-585 GCF_000146605.3 Meleagris gallopavo
TCCTGTTTTGGATGGAAAAGTAGTACTTGTGGGAGAAGCTGTCCAATGTTTGGGCCCAAGGTAGCATTACTGGGAGGTAATGTCATTGTATTGGAGAAGGGTGGTATTTCTTGGGGAGAATGCGTTCTTTTTGGAAGCCAACGGTGTACTTTGGGGGGAAGAAGTGGCTGGTTTTGGGAGAAAGTGTCCTAGTTTGGGGAGAAAGTGTCATAGTGCGGAGTGTGGTGTAGTAGATTAGGGGGAATTGGGAGGTATTCCTAAGAGAACTGTCATTTCTGGGAGAAAAGGTCTTATGTGGGGGGGAAAAGGTGAGGAATGTGTGAGAAAGCTGGTGTTTCTGGGAGTAAATGCCATCTTTTGGGGGCTAGCAATGGTCTTTCTGGTGGGATGTGCCACATCTTTGTGAGGCAATCGGTGTTTGTGAGGGCCAATGGCATATATTCTGGATCGAAATGGTCTTTCCGCAGTAAAATGCCAAAAGTCTGGGAGTAAGTGTCATGATGAGGAATGTAATGGAGTGTAATTGGGAGGAACTGGGAGGAATTTCTCGGAGTCGTGGTCTTTGTGGGTGCATATGTCCCATTT
>NW_011173351.1:0-429 GCF_000146605.3 Meleagris gallopavo
AGGAAGTCCAGGTGACAAATGCTCATTTGGGTCTGGGTAACGCTTCTAATGGTTCTGTGGTCATAGAACTAGGAAAAAAAAAAAAACAAAGAAAAAGAAAAAGAAAAGAAAAGCACGCCACCCTGTAAAATTGACCACTCTGCTGTTCTCGTCAGCATGACATCTCAGATGAGCACTACCTGTCCTGCTCCTGACTGAAAAGTCATCCAAGCCTAGATGCCACACAGCTTCATCTCAGAGCCAAAAAGAAACACGTGCAGAGATGTTTAGAAGACTCTTTGTACAGGTAAAATTGCAGGGTGCGTACGTATTCTCTTCAATTCTCTTCAGTAATAAATATCAATTTATAATCCAAAGATAACTTTCCAAGAAGTAGAAAGAAAGGTTGATGAAAAGGAAATACACAATGAACTATTTTCATCTAAAAAA
>NW_011173352.1:0-493 GCF_000146605.3 Meleagris gallopavo
CTGTCGCTCCTCCAACTTCCAGGTGTCTTGTTAGAGAGGGTTTTCCCTTCCACTCTTTTCCTCTCTGAATGCAGACGTATAGCAGTGGAGAACCGCGCAGGGACGAATTGTGCCACGAAATATAGGCAGAGACATAGTATTCAGAGCTAGTCTGTGCAATCTGGATGTAGCCAAGGCGAAGTGCAAACTGCTCCTTTCCGATGTGCGCACAGGAGCCCGCTCACTCGTCGGAGAAAAGCAGCCGGCTGAAGTGGCTCGTTCTCGGCTAGCGAGAAACACGAGACCGCTGCTGACAGCTCAAAGCTGCATTCGGGGAGAAACGCTATTTCTCGGCCAGCTACGGCAAAGTCTCCGGAGCGGTTCAGCGCGAATGCCGCTTTCTGCTCGTGAGAGTGCAGGAGTGCGATTCCGATGCCGACAAGTGCGAATTCAGCCTCCTGCACTACCTGCGAGTGGGGTTTTTCTCCGCTGTCCTGAAAGGATCTCTCCACAC
>NW_011173353.1:0-656 GCF_000146605.3 Meleagris gallopavo
GCAGTGACACAGCAGAGGACGGGATGCCATCCACAGAGACCTCAACAGGCTGAGCAGTGGGCACAAATCCAAGTGCAGGGTCAGTAGCTGGGATGAGGGAACACCCACCACCAAAACATGCTAGGGGATGAAAGGACTGAGCGTAGTCCTGCTCCATAAGGCCTGGGTGTACTGGTGGGTGGGAGCTGGACACAAGCCAGCAGTGGGCCCTTCCAGCCCAGAAAGCTAACCGTATCCTGGGCTGCATCCAAAGATGCGCAGTCAGCGGGCCAAGGGAGGAGATCCCCATCCCTCTGCTCTGCGCTGGTCAGGCCTCAGCTGCAGTGCTGCATCCAGATGTGGAGTCCTCAGTGCAGGGAGACATGGAGCTGTGCGAGTGCATCCAGAGTACAGCCACAAACACGACCCGAAGGATGGAACCCCTCTCCTGTAAGCAAGGAGAGCTGGGCTGTTCAGCCTCCTGGAGAAGTGAAGGCTCCAAGGGACCTGGTAACAGCCTTTCAATACCTAAAGGAAAGAACAAGGGAAAATGGAGGTGAAATCTAAGGAAAACGTCTTGTACAGTGAGGGTGCTGATGCAGTGGCACAGGTTGCCTTTCAAGGTGAGCCTGGCTCAGACTCTGAGCAACTTGATCTAGCTGTGGATGGTCAGCAGG
>NW_011173354.1:0-649 GCF_000146605.3 Meleagris gallopavo
TGTTCTGGCCATCCGTCTGTCCTTGCTTAGAGATGAGCTCGGAAGGAGGATGGAGGGGAGCATCCTGAAGCCTGCACGTGGCATCCTCACATTCCCACAGAGTGGGACAGCTCTGCTTTGCGTAAAGCCCTGACTCCTTGCCAGTTTGTTACATGTATTTCACTTCTGCCGGTCGAACGAACAACCTTACAGCATGTTTCCTAGCTCAGAGCACTATGCCCACCTTGTTTAGAACATTTAGAATCTATTGCAGCTTTGTGAGAAAGAATTTGTGAGGTAAATTGGGAACTATGTTTCTAAAAGATGTTACTAATATGTATAAGGTGTTCTTCCTTTCCACATGGGCAATTTGCAAGGGTATGTGACAGCTTAATTCTTCAGATCAAGTGCCCTTTTCATGTTCAATGCAGAAACAACACTTTCACTTTCCACAGGACCAGAAGGGGTTTTGAGCAAGATTGCTGTCAGTACTGAACCGGGAGGAGCTGTTGGCTCCACCGAGGGTGGAGAGAGAGGCCTTGCAGAGAGATCCGGCCAAATGAGAGAGCCGGGCGATCACCAACCACACGGGAGTTTAACAAGACTATCAGGAGAAAGTTCTTTACAGAAAGGGTTCTTAAGCCCTGGAATAGGCTCCCCATGGAGGTGG
>NW_011173355.1:0-861 GCF_000146605.3 Meleagris gallopavo
TTGGGGGGAAAAGGTCATCTACCTGTGAGCAAGCTGATGTTTCTGGGAGAAAATGCCCCCATTTGCGGGACAGAAATGGTATTTCTGGTTGAAAGTGCCACATATTGGTGAGGAAAGTGGTGTTTCTGAGGGAAAATGCCATCTCTTTGGGATACAAACGGTATTTCTGAAATCAAATGCCCCAAAGTCTGGGAGTAAGTGTCATAATGAGGAGTGCCGTGTAGTCTATTTGGGAAGAGGTGGGAGGTATTCCAATAGGATATGACAGTAAAGAATAGATTACTTCCAGTCTTGCAGTGTAGGCCTTCTGAGGACGTAACACGCCCCAGCCCAACACCTACTGTTGCTCAGCTAGATTCCCCAGCAGTGTTTGACTGAAATGCGCTGCGAGTAGATGAATCAGGAAGAATTAAAAAGAAAATGTATTTTTTTCTTCCAAGAATAAGACCATATGAAAATTGCCCTCAGGAAAACGAGGAAGTATTTCTTGCTGTTACTTTCCTGCGTATTACCTTCCAAAGGTGACTGACTTCAATTTTTCTGTCATTTAGGAAAGGCCTGTTGCTGTATGCTAACAGCAGCAGGAACACATAGCTTGCCTTAGTCAGACAGTCCAGCGAATGCACATCTGCAGGCAGAAATGTCTTTTACTCTGAATACTTTTGGGTTTCCATTCTAAATGTATGATGCCAATGATTCACCTCATAAAAACGTAACAGCTGTTTGTATAGGTTTTTTAAAACAGCCCCGGACATGATAGTTCAGGAAGCTAGTATGATTTGAAGAGTGCCAGAAAGCAGCAGCTACAGTCTAATGGGATTTGTGTTGGATGCAAATAACACCCTTCTGTCCATTACTGGA
>NW_011173356.1:0-567 GCF_000146605.3 Meleagris gallopavo
GAAACAATCCCAGTTCCGTCAACATTTCTTTCTAAGAGAGGTGCTCCAGCCCTCTGATCATCTTCGTGGCCCTTCTCTGGACCTGCTCCAAAAGCTCCACATCATTCCTGTGCTGGAGCCCCAGGCCTGGACGCAGTGCTGCACATGGGGCCGCACCAGAGCCGAGTCGAGGGGGACAATCACCTCCCTCTCCCTGCTGGTCGCTCCTCTTTGAATGCAGCCCAGGATACAGTTGGCCTTCTGGGCTGCAAGTGCACACTACTGGCTTATGTCCAGCTCTTTGTCCACCAGGATCCCCGAGTCCTCCGCAGGGCTGCTCCCAAGGGCTTCTACGCCCAGTTGGTACAAGCATCTGGGTTTCCCCTTCATCAGGGACATCAACAGTGGGGTTGAGTGCACCCTAAGGCACCAAGCTGTGGGGTGCAGTGACACAGCAGAGGGACGGGATGCCATCCACAGAGACCTCAACAGGCTGAGCAGTGGGCACAAATCCAAGTGCAGGATCAGTAGCTGGGAAGAGGAACAGCCACCACCAAAAACATGCTAGGGGATGAAAAGGACTGAGCG
>NW_011173357.1:0-557 GCF_000146605.3 Meleagris gallopavo
GGCACCTCAAGGATCACGAATCTCCAACCCCCCTGCCTCATGCAGGGCCACCAACCTCCACATTTAGTACTAGACCAGGCTGCCCAGGGCCCCATCCAGTCTGGCCTTGAACACCTCCAGGGGCGGGGCATCCGCAACCTCTCTGGGCAGCCTGTTCCAGCACCTCCCCACTCACTCTCTAAAGAATTTCCCCCCTGACATCCAACTTAAATCTTCCTTCCCTCAACTTAAAACCATTTCCCCTTGTCCTGCAGTTATCTACCCTTCCCAAGAGTTGGTTCCCCCTCCAGTTTGTAGACTCCCTTTTGGTACTGAAAGGCTGCAATGAGGTCACCCAGCAGCCTTCTTTTCTCCAGGCTGAACAAGCCCAGCTCCCTCAGCCTGTCTTCGTAGGGGAGGTGCTCCAGTCCCCTGATCATCTTCGTGGCTCTCCTCTGGACCCTCTCCAACAGCTCCCTGTCCTTCCTGTACTGGGGCTCCAGACCTGGACGCAGTACTCCAGGTGGGGCCTCACAACGAGCAGAGTAGAGGGGGACAATCACCTCCCTGTCCCTGCT
>NW_011173358.1:0-540 GCF_000146605.3 Meleagris gallopavo
AAGAAATAAAAGAAGCTTAGGAATATCATTTGATGATTCAATCTATGTAGATTCAATTGGAGTGCCTAGGGGTGTCCCTGATGAATTTAAGGCAAGAAATCAAATTGTTGCGGGATTTGAGTCACTGTTTTGGTGGGTAACGATTAACAAAAATGTAGATTGGATTAACTATATCTATTATAACCAACAGCGATTTATAAACAAAAAGTGCCATCAAGGGAATTGCAGAACAATTAGATGCCACAAGTAGAATGGCCTGGGAAAATAGGATTGCTCTAGATATGATGTTAGCAGAAAAAGGAGGTGTATGTGTAATGTTGGGTACTCGCTGTTGCACCTTTATCCCCAATAACACAGCTCCAGATGGCACAATAACAAAGGCATTGCAAGGACTTACCACCCTTGCTGACGAATTGGCAGAGAATTCAGGAATAGATACCTCTATCACTGGATGGTTGGACTCCTGGTTTGGTAAATGGAAAGGGGCAATTATATCAATATTTACTTCTTTGATTACAGTAGCAAGAGCCTTAGTAGCCA
>NW_011173359.1:0-669 GCF_000146605.3 Meleagris gallopavo
ATTGGACATGAAGATATCTTCATTCCTTCTACATTGGCCGAGTCCTCTGCCAGATGCTGTTGGCCTTCTGGGCCCCCCTGAGTCGCTGCGTTGGCTGTGCCCTGATCCCTGGAGCGGGGTAAGTGACATTGGTGTCCCTACCGGAAGGCGCTCTCTGCTTTCGTTATCCTGTGCCCAAACGCTTGCAGCATGGAACTGCGGCCCTCGCGAGCGGTGCCAGGACTTTAGCCAGGCTCTTGGTGGAAGCAGCAGGAAACCGCAGCCGGAGGTGGATGCCAATATCCAACGCTTAGTCTCTGTGCCGAGGTACGTTGATCCCTGATGTGTCCTGTTGAACACGCTCGCTGAGGTCCTCTGGGCTTGGTGTCGGATGTCCCTCGTGCTCACGTTGCTTTCACTGGGTGCTTTTCCTTCCCATCTTAAGGTCTCCCCAGTGCTGATGGAATGTCAGTGCCATGTGCCAACCTCGTCTTCTTTTCTGTTTGGATTCAACAGCGTTTTCTACCCTTTTGATCTGTTTTTCTTCTCTCTCTTCCATGTTGCCCGTTGGCGCTTGGTTGGAGTTTCCCGGATCCAAATGCACTCTTGTGACCACGTGTGATGCCGAAAGAAGAGGTAGGCTCCCAAACAGGCTTTGGCAGAGTGCTGTCCATGTCATGGAATTTCTAG
>NW_011173360.1:0-558 GCF_000146605.3 Meleagris gallopavo
GGAAGCCTTCCCCAGCCTGCCCACACACTCCCACACAGCACAGTCACAGAGTGTAACTCTCAGCCTCCTGGATCTCTCAGCAACATGAGTCCATGTCCGGAGAGATGAACTCTGCTGTGCAGAGCTGTGGCTACAGAGGAGCAGCTCGTGGCTTGTCCCTAGGGCTCAGAAGGCGGAGGCTGAGCTGGGTGGGAGGGGAGCACAGGTGATTTGCTCACAGGAAGACATCTGCACTGCAGGGAGAGATGTTGGGCAGCCCAAATTCGCCCTGCACAGCCTTTGTGTCGCGACTTCGCTCCCTGTCTCTGCCCCATCTCTGCACCCTGGAGCTGTGCCTTGCAGCAGCTGCTTCCCGCATCTCCTTCTTGTGTCACCCGTAGACCCCATCATACCTCTGTGCCACCAGCTGCGCCTGCAGACCCTGGTCGTGACTGCAGAGCAGTACTTAGGAGCATCTCCCTGTCTGCAGGACCTGGACAGCTCAGACACAGCCCGATGTGGCCAACAAAAGGGATTCTGGAGCTCTCTGTAGGCAGAGGAGTGGCTATGGGTCTTTTC
>NW_011173361.1:0-484 GCF_000146605.3 Meleagris gallopavo
CTAAGCCACAATATCGATGGGTTCAGCAAAGCTCACGGCAACAGGCTTTGGTCATCCTCAGGTCACCTGCATGATGAGAGAGACAACAAGAAAAAGTACAAGGTAGGAGTCACCTTTTTTCTTCTGGTCAGCATGCCATAACTCAACCTTCCATCCTAAGGCTTGTGTCTTGATAGGGATGTTCCCTTCACCTCACTCCTTTAGCACAACACCTGCTGTTGGGATTCCCACCACGGAAGAAGTATTAGTGCCACTCCTTGCTCCTTGCTGCTAGGATGGGGTGTTTGAAAACTGATGCACGTGCCGTGATCACATCTCTCTTGCAGGAAGAAAGTGCTGAGCAAACAGAATGGTTGGGCCAGGTGACCTCAGGAGTCTGGCTGTTTTGGATGACGGCAGCTGATGGAAACAGGTATTCTTGTGGCTGTTCAGCTTTGAACACGAGTCAGGTGTGCTGTAGCAAGAGCCACTAGGCTCTGAAATG
>NW_011173362.1:0-753 GCF_000146605.3 Meleagris gallopavo
CTGCAGCGGTGAATTCCCTCGGAACTCTGGGACTCATCTCGTCAGGACCCAAAGATTCCTGGCTGTTTGGGTCCTCAGGTGGTCCAGAACCTGATCTGCCATGGCAGTGTGGGATGGGAAGGGGTGTGTGGGACTGAGGAAGCAATGGCAGTCCCCACCTCACCAAAGCAAAGCAAAGATGAGGGCTGTGCATAATGAGCAGTTCTCAGACAAGATGGAAGCAAAAATGGTGTTGGGTAGCTGAGTCTTCTCTGGTGGTAAGCAACATCGTGCACAGAGTGCAGCCATGTGCTCCGAGCAAGGAGCACAGGGTTTGTGCAAGAGGCCGGGATGCAGGGCAGTGCCTTCATGACTGTATTGTGTCCAACAGGTGGCAGCAGAGCTGCGGTGCTCCCAAGTGCCGTAACAACTGCACGGAGAGATGTGTTGGTCTCGGTGGAAACAGCAAGGAAGTGGAATGTGCATTTCCCGGCATGCCCCGGAACCTCACTTTGCTGACTGGTCATTGTCTGCCCAGCAGGTAGGCGATGCACAGCCGCCAGCGTTTACCCATTCCAGAGCCCGGCACAATAGGGTTCCCCCAGAGCTCTGAATTGCGCTTCATGGTGCCCAGAAGGCTGCCTATCCTCTTTGTTCTGTGTCTTGCTTGTCTCTGGTCTTGCACTGTTTTCACTATTACATTCTCTTGTCCTCCTATTTTTGTGTTCCTTGCCCCATTCTCTTGGCCTAATGACCCCTTGGCTTTGTGTTGCC
>NW_011173363.1:0-521 GCF_000146605.3 Meleagris gallopavo
CCACAAAAACAGGAGGGCAAGGGAATGCCCAGGCAAAGGCAAGGGCCAAGAGAACATGGAAGGAAATGCCAAGGATGACGGCCCAGACAATACGGCAGGGAACGCCAAAACTGAATGCCGACATGAATGAGGCAACACAAAGCCAAGGGGAATGGCCAAGAGAATGGGGCAAGGAACACAAAAATAGGAGGACAAGAGAATGTAATAGTGAAAACAGTGCAAGACCAGAGACAAGCAAGACACAGAACAAAGAGGATAGGCAGCCTTCTGTGGGCACCATGAAGCGCAATTCAGAGCTCTGGGGGAACCCTATTGTGCCGGGCTCTGGAATGGGTAAACGCTGGCGGGTGTGCATCGCCCTTACCTGCTGGGCGGACAATGACCAGTCAGCAAAGTGAGGTTCCGGGGCATGCCGCGAAACGCAGATTCCACTTCCTTGCTGTTTCCACAGAGACCAACACATCTCTCCGTGCACTTGTTACGGCACTTGGGAGCACCGCAGCTCTGCTGCCACCTGTTGG
>NW_011173364.1:0-638 GCF_000146605.3 Meleagris gallopavo
TTCTACTTTATGTGAAGTTATTTAGGAGCCTTTTAACTCTGAACGCTAAAGAGGAATCAAGAGGAATCCAGAAGTTTTCAGGTGAAGAAAACTGGGATAAATTGCTTTTATTTCTTGCTTTTATTTACATTTCAAGCGCCAGGTCCTGCGCTTTGGTCATGACAACGCCGTGCCAGCTTCTCCAGGATTCGGCTGAGGTAGAATTCCAACCGCCCACTGATTCTAGAACGTTGGGGTGGCATGGTGGAATCTTCTGGACCTGTGACCAGTGCTCTTGCCTCCCCACCCTGTCCGTCATGGTGGAGCAGCCTGGTGGCCCCTATGATGTCATAAGCGGCTGGAATGAGGGCAGGAGCAGTGCGTGCTGCGTCCCTTCATTGGAGCGCTTGAGCTCTGCCTGAGTAGCTCGCTTGTTGCACTTGTGCACCAATTGAGTACCTTTGTTTTTGCATCCTCTTGTGCAGCATCTTGTAGGTAAGCTGAGACAGTGTGGGAGAGATGGGTGGGCAGTGAGGGCTTGAGAAGTGCTGGCTGGCGGAGGCTCACAGTATCACCTTATCTCCATCAGCAGAGGGGTGGCCAGCAGGGACAGGGAGGTGGTTGTCCCCCCCTACTCTGCTCTTGGCCTCATTGCAGCC
>NW_011173365.1:0-574 GCF_000146605.3 Meleagris gallopavo
GCAGCCCCTAGGAAGTGCAAGGGACAAGGAATGTGGCAACCTAGACAGGCAAACAGAGTGGAGTGGCAGTGAGGGCATGGTGTGGCAGATTGCGTGGCAGTTCACGCAGGTAGGACAGAGAGGGAGGGTGAAATCCAAAATGCTTTCTTCTTATCTGGGAACAGCAAGGTGCAGTGCTCTATTGAAACATATCTGATGGCCACCTTCTGCAACAATCAGGCTGAGACAGAATCCAAGAGAGAGGGGCTTCCAACTTTCCAGGCTGATGTATGCACCTAAATGAACGAGGACTGACAGGTCTGCTCAAAACTTCAGCTGTGGAGAACTCCAGAATCTAGAAGCCCCTCGAGGGCCTGAGGGAAGAGGGTGTGCAAGGTGCCCAGGTGAATAAACTTCTGAGCAGGTGAGCAGGCTGCAATCAGAAAGAAAGATTGATGCTTGGTATCATGCAGCCCAACACAGGCAGCCCAACAACCGTGTCTTCTGTACTTGCAAGGGTAAGAAACTAAGCAAGCTTCCAAACTCTGAAGGAGATAGACCACAAAATCATGCAGGATGAGGGAGACTGGAGCAG
>NW_011173366.1:0-490 GCF_000146605.3 Meleagris gallopavo
ATCGCTCCCCACTTTCTGTCACGCTCTCTCTCCCTGGGAGCGAAACAAATGTCGCTCCCCGAACTTCCAACAGCCTTATTAGAGAGGGTTTTGCTCTCCACTCTTTTCCTCCGAGCATGCACAAGCGTAGCCATGGAGAACAACACCAAAAAAGAATTGCCGCTCGAAATGAAGGCAGACACGTCGTATTCACAGCTAGGCCTAGTGCATTCTGCATGTACCCAAGGCGAAGTGCAAAACCGCTCCTCTCCGACGTGCGGACGCGAGACCGCTCGCGCGTCGGAGAAAAGCAGCAGGCACAAGTCGCCCGTTCTCGGCAAGTGAGAAACACGAAGAGCGCTGCTGACGGCTGAAAGCGGCACTCGGGGAGAAGCGCGATTTCTCGACCAGCGTCGGCAAACTCTCCGGAGCGGTTCAGCGCGAGTGCCGCTTTCTACGCATGAGAGCGAAGCAGTGCAATTCCGATGCCGAGAACGTGCGAATTCAGCCT
>NW_011173367.1:0-560 GCF_000146605.3 Meleagris gallopavo
GTTCTCGGCTAGCGAGAAACACGAGACCGCTGCTGATGGCTGAAAGCGGCGTTCGGGTAAAGCGCGTTTCTCGGCCAGCTACGGCAAAGTCTCCGGAGCGGTTCAGTGCGAATGCCGCTTTCCGCGCGTGAGAGTGAAGGAGAGCGATTCCGATGCCGACAACTGCGAATTCAGCCTCCTGCAACACCTGCGAGTGGGGGTTTTTTTCTCCGCAATCCAGAAAGGATTACTCCTCACTTTCTGAAACGCTCTCCCTGAGAGCACTACATCTGTCGCTCCTCGAACTTCCAGGTGTCTTATTAGAGAGGGTTTTCCCTTCCACTCTTTTCCTCTATGAAAGCAGATTTGTAGCAGTAGAAACCTCAGTAAATGAATTGTCGCACGAAATAAAGACAGAGACATAGTATTCAGAGGTAGGCGTAGTGCATTCTACATGTAGCCAAGGCGAAGTGCAAACCGCTCCTTTCCGATGTGCGCACAGGAGCCCGCTCACTCGTCGGAGAAAAGCAGCCGGCTGAAGTGGCCCGTTCTCGGCAAGCGAGAAACACGAGACCGCTGCT
>NW_011173368.1:0-519 GCF_000146605.3 Meleagris gallopavo
TGAGCCACGACATTCCTGTCTCAAATATCTGTTTAAATTTTCAGGGTCTTTCAGGTGTTCTGGAGTAAAGTTCCATGACACCGAAGATTTCCATCTCTCTAAAGTCTCCCCAGGCCTCTCCACATTCCCTGCCACTCAGTATTTACTGGTTTTGGGGCAGACTTCCTCAAAATATAATAAATACTAATACTAAGTGAAATGGTGAGCAGTACATTCACGGAGATTAATAACGTGATCAGGTGAGCATTGAAAATCCGCATAAAGAATTCAAAGGAGAGGCTGGAAACCTGCTTAAAAATCCCCAACCCTGTAAAATTAGCAGCTCCCTCTGGAATGGTATGCCACATAATATGCAGATGCCACATAGTTATTTCCATCCATGTTTTCAATTGGCTATATATACCTATTGCTCCATAGAGCAAAGTGGTGAACTTAATTAAGGCCCAGTATGTTTTAGCATTAAGAAAGAAGAGACAGTGGCATGCAGCCCCTTAAAAGGCAGTTTCAGTAGAGAAAGCT
>NW_011173369.1:0-563 GCF_000146605.3 Meleagris gallopavo
CGTGACCAGCACAGAGGTGAGACTGACATGCTGGTAGTTCCCCGCGTCACACTTTCTATCCTTCCTAAGAGGTGTGCTGTCACCTTTTTTCTCCTCACCAGGGACTTGACCTGACTGCCTCGACTTGTGAAATACCATGGAGAGTGGCTCGGTGACTGCAGCGGTGAATTCCCTCGGAACTCTGGGACTCATCTCGTCAGGACCCAAAGACTCCTGGATGTTTGGGTCCTCAGGTGGTCCAGAACCTGATCTCCCATGGCAGTGTGGGATGGGAAGGGGTCTGTGGGACTGAGGAAGCAATGGCAGTCCCACTCACCAACCAAGATGAGGGCTGTGCATCATGAGCAGTTCTCAGACAAGATGGAAGCCAAAATGGTGTTGGGTACCTGAGCCTTCTCTGGTGGTAAGCAACATGGTGCACAGAGTGCAGCCATGTGCTCCGAGCAAGGAGCACAGGTTTGTGCAAGAGGCCCGGATGCAGGGCAGTGCCTTCATGACTGTATTGTGTCCAACAGGTGGCAGCAGAGCTGCGGTGCTCCCAAGTGCCGTAACAAGTGCACGGA
>NW_011173369.1:2487-3690 GCF_000146605.3 Meleagris gallopavo
GCAGGTAGGTTTGCAATGTGATCCGACTTCCCCATGCTGACCATCCACAGCTAGATCAAGTTGCTCAGAGTCTGAGCCAGGCTCACCTTGAAAGGCAACCTGTGCCACTGCATCAGCACCCTCACTGTACAAGACATTTTCCTTAGATTTCACCTCCATTTTCTCTTGTTCTTTCCTTTAGGTATTGAAAGGCTGTTACCAGGTTCCCTTGGAGCCTTCACTTCTCCAGGAGGCTGAACAGCCCAGCTCTCCTTGCTTACAGGAGAGGGGTTCCATCCTTCGGGTCGTGTTTGTGGCTGTACTCTGGATGCACTCGCACAGCTCCATGTCTCCCTGCACTGAGGACTCCAGATCTGGACGCAGCACTGCAGGTGAGGCCTGACCAGCGCAGAGCAGAGGGATGGGGATCTCCTCCCTTCGCCCGCTGACTGCGCATCTTTGGATGCAGCCCAGGATACGGTTGGCTTTCTGGGCTGGAAGGGCCCACTGCTGGCTTGTGTCCAGCTCCCACCCACCAGTACACCCAGGCCTTATGGAGCAGGACTACGCTCAGTCCTTTCATCCCCTAGCATGTTTTGGTGGTGGGTGTTCCCTCATCCCAGCTACTGACCCTGCACTTGGATTTGTGCCCACTGCTCAGCCTGTTGAGGTCTCTGTGGATGGCATCCCGTCCGTCTGCTGTGTCACTGCACCCCACAGCTTGGTGTCCTTAGGGTGCACTCAACCCCACTGTTGATGTCCCTGATGAAGGGGAAAGCCAGATGCTTGTACAAACTGGGCGTAGAAGCCCTTGGGAGCAGCCCTGCGGAGGACTCGGGGATCCTGGTGGACAAAGAGCTGGACATAAGCCAGTAGTGTGCACTTGCAGCCCAGAAGGCCAACTGTATCCTGGGCTGCATTCAAAGAGGAGCGACCAGCAGGGAGAGGGAGTTGATTGTCCCCTCGACTCGGCTCTGGTGCGGCCCCATGTGCAGCACTGCGTCCAGGCCTGGGGCTCCAGCACGGGAATGATGTGGAGCTTTTGGAGCAGGTCCAGAGAAGGGCCACGAAGATGATCAGAGGGCTGGAGCACCTCTCTTAGAAAGAAATGTTGACGGAACTGGGATTGTTTCTGTGGGAGAAGAGAAAGCTCTGGAGATAGCTCATGACAGCCTTCCAAGACTCGAAGGGAGCGCATAAGCAGGAGGGGGCAACGGCTGTTGA
>NW_011173370.1:0-558 GCF_000146605.3 Meleagris gallopavo
AGATGCTTGTACAAACTGGGCGTAGAAGCCCTTGGGAGCCGCCCTGCGGAGGACTCGGGGATCCTGGTGGACAAAGAGCTGGACATAAGCCAGTAGTGTGCACTTGCAGCCCAGAAGGCCAACTGTATCCTGGGCTGCATTCAAAGAGGAGCGACCAGCAGGGAGAGGGAGGTGATTGCTCCCCTCGACTCGGCTCTGGTGCGGCCCCATGTGCAGCACTGCGTCCAGGCCTGGGGCTCCAGCACGGGAATGATGTGGAGCTTTTGGAGCAGGTCCAGAGAAGGGCCATGAAGACGATCAGAGGGCTGGAGCACCTCTCTTAGAAAGAAATGTTGAGGGAACTGGGATTGTTTGTGTGGGAGAAGAGAAAGCTCTGGAGATAGCTCATGACAGCCTTCCAAGACTCGAAGGGAGCGCATAAGCAGGAGGGGGCAACGGCTGTTTAGGAGGGTGGATAGCGATAGGACAAGGGGAAATGGTTTTCAAGTGAGACAGGGGAGGTTTAGGTTGGTTCTTAGGAGGCAGCTTTTCACGCACAGGGTGGTGACGCACTGGAAT
>NW_011173371.1:0-521 GCF_000146605.3 Meleagris gallopavo
ATGATCCGTGACCAGCACAGAGGTGAGACTGACATGCTCGGTAGTTCCCCGCGTCACACTTTCTATCCTTCCTAAGAGGTGTGCTGTCACCTTTTTTCTCCTCACCAGGGACTTGACCTGACTGCCTCGACTTGTGAAATACCATGGAGAGTGGCTCGGTGACTGCAGCGGTGAATTCCCTCGGAACTCTGGGACTCATCTCGTCAGGACCCAAAGACTCGTGGATGTTTGGGTCCTCAGGTGGTCCAGAACCTGATCTCCCATGGCAGTGTGGGATGGGAAGGGGTCTGTGGGACTGAGGAAGCAATGGCAGTCCCCACCTCACCAAACTGAAGCAAAGATGAGGGCTGTGCATAATGAGCAGTTCTCAGACAAGATGGAAGCCAAAATGGTGTTGGGTACCTGAGCCTTCTCTGGTGGTAAGCAACATCGTGCACAGAGTGCAGCCATGTGCTCCGAGCAAGGAGCACAGGTTTGTGCAAGAGGCCCGGATGCAGGGCAGTGCCTTCATGACTGTATTG
>NW_011173372.1:0-401 GCF_000146605.3 Meleagris gallopavo
ACATACCTGCACTCACAGCTCTGTGAGCGAATGCCGCTCGCATGACACAGCCAACATGCAGACGGTGGGAAATGTCAGGAGGAAAGACGCCCTGCTACGATCCTTCATTCTCCTCTCTTTAGTGAAGGCACTGGGGCACAGCTGCAGCCCCATCCTGAGATGTGGGTCGCTGCAGGATTCCTGGTTTGGACGCTGTGGGGTTAACCCGGAGCCGCAGTCGGAGGGACACTGCTCATGTGCTCTGGAGATGGAAGATGTGCCAGGAGCCAAGAAAAGCACAGACAGCACAGGGGTGCGTTCCTGGGCCGGCGGTGACACGCAGAGCAGTGCCCACTGCCCTGGGACCTGCAGCACTGCAGAAGGGCTCGAGGGTGCAGCACTGCAGCGCAGCTCACTGAGGA
>NW_011173372.1:421-898 GCF_000146605.3 Meleagris gallopavo
AAAAACAGTTTTACAGTCTCTAGGCCAGGTCCGTAGTATTTCAATAAATGATAGTCATACCTCTGAAGTAGTGGACCTGGTTCAAGAGGAAAACAGGAGTTCCAAATCAGACCTCGAGGCTCCAGTTATGGCGGATCCCCTGGAACTCCGTCCTATTATAACTCAAAAAACTAAAAAAAAAAAGTACAAGATAGACTGGCAGGGGTGCCCCCTGACCAATGGCCCCCTGCCGAAACGCATTTGCATGTGACAGCCAGACCATACACTCCTACTGAATTAATGGACCTGGTGCAGCGATTTCGGCAGAGGCCGAGAGAGAGTATACCTGCATGGCTGCTCAGGTTATGGGATTCAGGAGCAGAAAGTGTTATGGTTAATGGGCCGGAAATGGAAAAGCTGGCCACCATAACATTACATCCTGCTGTCAGGCAGAGACTATATGCTGCCATCCAGTATACCAATGAGAACCACTCAGTA
>NW_011173372.1:2573-3690 GCF_000146605.3 Meleagris gallopavo
TCTATTGCCCCAGGAATAGTCCAGGAATACATCTTGGGCATAGATATTCTATGCGGTCTGGCTCTCCAGACAACCGTGGGAGAGTTCAGACTCCGACAGAGATGTATCAGTATCCGGGCGGTGCAGGTAATATTAAGAACCCATGCGAAACATGGTCCAATTTGCCTGCCAAAACCGTGCCGGATTACTCATGTGAGACAGTACAGACTCCCGGGTGGGCAGGACGAAATATCAAAAACAGTGCAGGAATTAGAAAAAGTGGGCATTATAAGACCTGCCCACAGCCCATATAATTCCCCCATATGGCCAGTGCGAAAGTCGGATGGCACGTGCAGAGTGACAGTAGATTATAGGGAATTAAATAAGGTCACGCTGCCTATTCATGCAGCCGTACCCAATATTGCTTCCCTAATGGACACATTGAGTAGGGAGATAAAAACCTGTCATTGTGTCCTAGATTTAGCAAATGCGTTCTTCAGTATCCGAATTGCTGAGGAATTGCCATATCAGTTTGCATTTACGTGGGGAGGCAGGCAGTGGACCTTTCAGGTCCTGCCACAGGGGTACGTGCATTCACCAACATGTTGTCATAATCTAGTGGCACGTGACCTGGCCGACTGGAAAAAACCGGATCATGTTAACTTGTATCACAATACTGATGATCTCCTGCTGACATCTAACTCACTGGAGGCAGTGGGACAGGCGGCGGATTCATTAACCGCCTATTTACAACACAGGGGATGGGCTATAAATCCCCAAAAGGTGCAAGGTCCGGGCCTGTCTGTAAAATTCCTGGGGGTGGTTTGGTCAGGAAAGACCAAAGTACTGCCCTGTGCTGTCATCGATAAGGTTCAGGCGTTCCCAGTCCCTACAACATCGAAGCAGCTGCAAGAGTTTCTAGGTGTATTGGGTTATTGGCGTTCTTTTATACCTCACCTAGCGCAGCTGCTAAGACCACCGTCTAGACTCACAAAAAAGGGGCAGCTTTGGGATTGGGGGAAAACAGAACAGGATGCTTTTCAACAGGCGAAACTGGCAGTTAAACAAGCCCAGGCATTGGGTCTATTTGATCCTACCCTCCCAGCCGAGTTAGATGTTCACATCACTCAAGATGGCT
>NW_011173373.1:0-486 GCF_000146605.3 Meleagris gallopavo
TTGTCCTGCAGTTATCTATTCTTTCAAAGAGTTGATTTCCCTCCTGTTTGTAGGCTCCCTTTATGTACTGAAAGGCTGCAATGAGGTCACCCTGCAGCCTTCTTTTCTCTAGGCTGAACAAGCCCAGCTCCCTCAGCCTGTCTTCGTAGGGGAGGTGCTCCAGTCCCCTGATCATCTTCATGACCCTCCTCTGGACCCTCTCCAACAGCTCCCTGTCTTTTTTTGTACTGGGGGCTCCAGACCTGGACACAGTACTCCAGATGGGGCCTCACAAGAGCAGAGTAGAGGGGGACAATCACTTCCCTGTCCCTACTGGCCACCCTCTTTTGATGGAGCCCAGGATACCATTTGCCTTCCAAGCTGCAAGAGCACATTGCTAGCTCATGTTGAGTTTTTCATCCAGCAGGACCCCCAGGTTCTTCTCCACAGGGCTGCTCTCAAGGACTGCTCCTTCCAGTCTGTATGGATGCCTGGGATTCCTCCGGC
>NW_011173374.1:0-721 GCF_000146605.3 Meleagris gallopavo
CCTTCCCGAGGAGCAGAGCCCAGTTGAGACCAACAGGCAGCCCTTCATCTGGCTCTGCTGGTCTGGACTAAACACCTGTCCCTGGAATGGAGACAAAAAACTTGTGCAGCCTGAGGAGAGGCTGTCCATTAACGCTGAGCGCCATGCCTCCACCTGGCCCTTCTGGCTTGGCTTTTCTGCACTCCCCAAATGGGTCCCGTACAGGGTCAACAAGTCTGTTGTTCCAGAGGGCCCAAATCAGCAGTGCCCGTGCACTGAGGAAAAGACCTTCAGCTTGCGCGACATCCTGCGTCACCTTTGGGACTTCCTTAAGCAGATAACCTGTTTCCTTAAAGATCACATCATAGACTACCGTGTTTTCCGTCTGCTTTGGGTTATCATCAGACTCTGGAAAATACTGAGACAACGTCAGCGATAGGTAAGCAATTGAGATTTTAATATGCATGCAGAGAACCGCAAAGGTCTGGTCTGTGAAGGCTTCTAAGGAAAACAGACCTCCAGAGGTCCATCAGCTCTCCCCAGAGACTTGCCTGGTCATGGGGCTGACACCCAGCTGGAGACCCCTGTGCCAAACAGGGCATGCCAGAAGCCCCACGGGCTGCTCCAAGTCCTGTGAGGCTGGAAAAGTGGTGCAGGAATCAGAGCCCTGCAGGGTGATGCTCTGCAAAATGAGCCTGAATCCCTTTCTCTGTGCCCATGCTGTGTCACTTTCAGGGAACAA
>NW_011173375.1:0-637 GCF_000146605.3 Meleagris gallopavo
CTTTGCTGACTGGTCATTGTCTGCCCAGCAGGTAAGGGCGATGCACACCCGCCAGCGTTTACCCATTCCAGAGCCCGGCACAATAGGGTTCCCCCAGAGCTCTGAATTGCGCTTCATGGTGCCCAGAAGGCTGCCTATCCTCTTAGTTCTGTGTCTTGCTTGTCTCTGGTCTTGCACTATTTTCACTATTACATTCTCTTGTCCTCCTATTTTTGTGTTCCTTGCCCCATTCTCTTGGCCTAATGACCCCTTGGCTTTGTGTTGCCACATTCATGTCGGCATTCAGTTTTGGCGTTCCCTGCCGTATTGTCTGGGCCATCATCCTTGGCATTTCCTTCCATGTTTTCTTGGCCCTTGCCTTTGCCTGGGCATTCCCTTGCCCTCTTGTTTTTGTGGAACCCGCACCTGGGGTGGGGTGCAGCCCTGCGAGCACAGCTGGGGGCAGTTTGGCTGTGGAGTGGGGCAGAGCCAGGCTCCACCCCTCCCTGATCCCATTTAAGGGCTGGGAAGAGTAGGGGCAGCATGTGAACCTGGGGAGTGCTTCCTTTGAAGTATGCCTTGTTCTTTGGTGATGGAGTGAGTGATTTTTTTTCTTTTTCTCCTCCATTGTGGAGCTGCTCTCTCTCTTTTTAGCAGG
>NW_011173376.1:0-492 GCF_000146605.3 Meleagris gallopavo
CCTGCTTATGCGCTCCCTTTGAGTCTTGGAAGGCTGTCATGAGCTATCTCCAGAGCTTTCTCTTCTCCCACAGAAACAATCCCAGTTCCCTCAACATTTCTTTCTAAGAGAGGGGCTCCAGCCCTCTGATCATCTTCGTGGCCCTTCGCTGGACCTGCTCCAAAAGCTACACATCATTCCTGTGCTGGAGCCCCAGGCCTGGACGCAGTGCTGCACATGGGGCCGCACCAGACCCCGAGTAGAGGGGGACAATCACCTCCCTCTCCCTGCTGGTCGCTCCTCTTTGAATGCAGCCCAGGATACAGTTGGCCTTCTGGGCTGCAAGTGCACACTACTGGCTTATGTCCAGCTCTATGTCCACCAGGATCCCCGAGTCCTCCGCAGGGCTGCTCCCAAGGGCTTCTACGCCCAGTTGGTACAAGCATCTGGGTTTCCCTTCATCCAGGGACATCAACAGTGGCGTTGAGTGCACCCTAAGGACACCAAGCTGGT
>NW_011173377.1:0-442 GCF_000146605.3 Meleagris gallopavo
GGGAGTCGGATCACATCGCAAACCTACCTGCATACAAGCAGCGCACCAACATGGGGTGCATGATGTTCATTACCTGCTGGACACATCTCACACCACTGACTGGAGGAGCCCAGGCAAGCCTTCAACTCCATCAGGCTGCAAAATGAAATCAGAAGAGACGCAGAACATAGTTTAAAACACAACAAGGATGCACATAATGCCCTTAAAAAACACCGCATGGATGCAATTAGCACATAGCCCTATTAATTACAGCCATCCAGCTTGAGATCCTCCCTCCAGAAAAGCAGAGCTCACAGCTCTGAAATCAAGCAGGAATCACTCACCCCATTCTAAGGGCTCACCCCACACCCCAAAGGAAGCAGTCTCCAGATTCAGATGCTGCTCTTACACCTAGCAGCCCTTCAGCGCACTTGCCATCCCCCCAAAAAAGACAAGATCACAG
>NW_011173378.1:0-530 GCF_000146605.3 Meleagris gallopavo
GCCGCAGCCCGCGCCTGCTGCGCGGTCGTCCGCTACGGCGGTGCGGGCCGGTGCTGAAGGGCGAGAAGGGCCCCGTAGTAAAAACGCGAGGAAAGGGCTTCGCAGGGACTAAGGATGGGGGGAGAGGGAGGAGTTAGAGACAGCTTGTAGGAGCAAGAATGACAGAAAAATAAGGGATGGCAGACTCCGGGTGTGGGATAAGGAGGGGCTGAAGGCCGCAAACAGAAGGGTTGGAGAACAGCCCGAGGACGCCTGGCAGCGAGGCGATTCGATGTCCGCAGGGCGAGCTGAAACGGGCTGGGGGGCTGCCCTCCGCAGGGTCAGAAGCGAACAGGGAGAAAGACTGCGAGCCTCCGCGGGAAGATGAGGATTCTGCATCCCACGGCCACCAGGAGGAGACCCTCACCGCTCACTGCGCACTGTGCACGAGCGGTAGATGCAGTCTACCTTGATTTTAGAAAGGCCTTTGATACTGTCTCCCACGACATCCTTATAACACAGCTGAGAAGTGTGGGATAGACGAGTGGACG
>NW_011173379.1:0-478 GCF_000146605.3 Meleagris gallopavo
AGTGCTATCCCTCTGCTAGCAGATGGGGACTCTGGCACAAAGCAGCAGGTGCATTTGCCCAGGGCACTGTGGACAGCGCAGTAGCAGGGCAGTGAGAGGAATCATTGCTGGAGGTGGATCTGCTCCCCAGCCCTCATCTCCCAACCTCCAGCACCCGCTGCAGCCCTGCACGTGGATTTCCTCTGCTTGCATCTCTGCTGTGCTCCCCACAGCTGTCGGGCAGCACACTCACACAGCCGAAGCACGCTGTGTGCTGTGTGATCACATTGTGATCCACACACACGCTGTGTTGCCCTGGATCACATTGTGCAGCTCTGCACAAGCTGGGGCTAGGAGTTTTTGCCTAAGGGATTGCTTTCCTTAAGCCCAGCTGGTCATCGCACCACAGACAGCATCCTTCTGAGGGCTGAGCTGGAGGGGAAGGGCAAAAAACCCACACGGGACCAGTGTCCCATCAAAGCTGGATGAGGCTGTGTTA
>NW_011173380.1:0-840 GCF_000146605.3 Meleagris gallopavo
GGAGAAAACCCGTATTTCTTGAAGAAAATGTCATGTTTTGGGGGCAAAATCTGATATTTCTGGGAGAAAAAGTCATATTTCTTGTAGGAAAATGGTATTTGTGGGAGGAAACTGCAGTTCCTGGCAGAAAATGGCATATTTTTGGGAGAAAGCGGCTATTTGCGGTATAAAATGTCGTATATTTGCGATTAAACTGGCATTTCTTGGAGAAAATATCATATTTTTGGGGAAAAATGTACTATTTCTTGGAAAAGGTGTCATATTTAAGGGAAGAAATCTGGTATTTCTGGAGAAAATGTCATGTTTGGGGATAAAATAGGTATTTCTGGTGAAAAACAGAATCACAGAATCACAGAATCACAGAATTGTAGGGGTTGGAAGGGACCTCTAGAGATCATCGAGACCAACCCCCCTGCCAAAGCAGGTTCCCTACACCAGGTCGCACAGGTAGGCGTCCAGGCGAGACTTGAATATCTCCAGAGAAGGAGACTCCACAACCTCCCTGGGCAGCCTGTTCCAGTGCTCCGTCACCCTCACCGTGAAGAAGTTCTTACGCACATTCGTGCGAAACTTCCTATGCTGCAGCTTAATGTCCGTTTCCCCCTCGTCCTGTCTCCACGTACCACTGAAAAGAGACTGGCCTCACCACTATGGCCGCCACACCTCAGATATTTATAAACCTGGATCAGGTCCCCTCTCAGTCTTCTTTTCTCAAGGCTAAACAGACCCAGTTCACTTAGCCTTTCTTCATAGGGGAGATGCTCCAGGCCCTTCACCATCTTTGTGGCCCTCCGCTGGACTCTTTCCAAGAGATCCCTGTCTTTTTTGTACTGGGGAGCC
>NW_011173381.1:0-605 GCF_000146605.3 Meleagris gallopavo
CACAAAAACAGGAGGGCAAGGGAATGCCCAGGCAAAGGCAAGGGCCAAGAGAACATGGAAGGAAATGCCAAGGATGACGGCCCAGACAATACGGCAGGGAACGCCAAAACTGAATGCCGACATGAATGTGGCAACACAAAGCCAAGGGGTCATTAGGCCGAGAGAATGGGGCAAGGAACACAAAAATAGGAGGACAAGAGAATGTAATAGTGAAAACAGTGCAAGACCAGAGACAAGCAAGACACAGAACAAAGTAGGATTAGGCAGCCTTCTGTGGGCACCATGAAGCGCAATTCAGAGCTCTGGGGGAACCCTATTGTGCCGGGCTCTGGAATGGGTAAACGCTGGCGGGTGTGCATCGCCCTTACCTGCTGGGCAGACAATGACCAGTCAGCAAAGTGAGGTTCCGGGGCATGCCGGGAAACGCAGATTCCACTTCCTTGCTGTTTCCACAGAGACCAACACATCTCTCCGTGCAGTTGTTACGGCACTTGGGAGCACCGCAGCTCTGCTGCCACCTGTTGGACACAATACAGTCATGAAGGCACTGCCCTGCATCCGGGCCTCTTGCACAAACCCTGTGCTCCTTGCTCGGAGCACATGGC
>NW_011173382.1:0-595 GCF_000146605.3 Meleagris gallopavo
ATTTCATTTTGCAGCCTGATGGAGTTGAAGGATTGCCTGGGCTCCTCCAGTCAGTGGTGTGAGATGTGTCCAGCAGGTAATGAACATCATGCACCCCATGTTGGTGCGCTGCTTGTATGCAGGTAGGTTTGCGATGTGATCCGACTCCCGCATGCTGACCATCCACAGCTAGATCAAGTTGCTCAGAGTCTGAGCCAGGCTCACCTTGAAAGGGCCAGCACATCCACCATGTCTCTGGCAACCTGTGCCACTGCCTCAGCACCCTCACTGTACTAGACATTTTCCTTAGATTTCACCTCCATTTTCCCTTGTTCTTTCCTTTAGGTATTGAAAGGCTGTTACCAGGTTCCCTTGGAGCCTTCACTTCGTCCAGGAGGCTGAACAGCCCAGCTCTCCTTGCTTACAGGAGAGGGGTTCCATCCTTGGGTTCGTGTTTGTGGCTGTACTCTGGATGCACTCGCACAGCTCCATGTCTCCCTGCACTGAGGACTCCGCATCTGGATGCAGCACTGCAGGTGAGGCCTCACCAGCGCAGAGCAGAGGGATGGGGGATCTCCTCCCTTCGCCCGCTGACTGCGCATCTTGGATGCAGCCC
>NW_011173383.1:0-632 GCF_000146605.3 Meleagris gallopavo
AGGCAGCAGCATGCCCAGTAGCTACCCTTTCCTCCTCCCGGGCACGGATGCCAAGATGTTGGCCTCCTGCAGACTCGGTGGTCATCGGTGCTTCGCCATGACCGTGTATTCTTTGCTTTTTCATGTTGCTGCAGAGGCTGCTGCTGCTGCATGGGTTGATGTTGGTTTCCTCGGTTGGTTTTCCGTGTTGTTTTTCTGTGGTTTCTGCCTTAGTTTCCTGCTCCTTCTGCATTGCAATGCATTGGGCTATTTTTCAGTGGTGTTGATTTTTTTCCCCTTCTGTTTCTGTTCTTGGAAGTGCTTTTTCCTTTCCTAAGCGTATTCCCCTCTGTTTGTGAGGATTTCAAGTGCTTTTGCTTTGGTTTCCTTGGCATTTCAGCACTTGGTCCTTCTTTTACTTTTGTGGTGTTGCTTGGCTTTGGTTTGCTTCTTTGGTTTTTGTTGGCATCGTGGCCTTGCACTGCTGTTAAATTTCCTTCTTTCTTTCCATTGCGAAGCCCTGCTGAGCGTTTGTATCAGTTTACTTTGCTAGGCTTCTTTGCTCTGCCATGCTAGTGCATTGAATTTCCATTGGCTTTTCCTGTTTGTATTTCTCGACCTCGTTTTGCTTTGCTTTTCTTCTCCTTCCTTGT
>NW_011173384.1:0-642 GCF_000146605.3 Meleagris gallopavo
TTATAATTTAACCTGATGTATACTCAACGAATACACAGATGTTGTAATTAAGAACTATCCAGGAAAGTTGGGCAAGTAAGATTATTGCAACAAGAGGATCACAAATGGAAAGCGCTTACCTATGTTGTAGGCTCGCAATCTTTTCCACAAGGAGTGATCTCCAGGGAGATCCTTCCTCAGTGGCAGTCACCCCTTCCGACAGGGCAGCTGAATGGCCTTCGCCTGTGTTGCCATGGCTGACTCACTGCTTGTCTCAGGTGGTCAATCAGAGGCTCAGGCAGTGATGCAGCAGTTCCCATGCACCTAATGATAGCCAGAACATCTTAAAGTAAGGCCAGAACCTTTCGAATAGCACCATCATTTTAAGAGTGGCACCGGAACTGCACGTTCACAAGGCTTGGTTTTCTGTTGCTATCAGAGAAATTCCAGGCAGTGGTGAACATTTCAGTCTGGCCGTTGTCTCTACTACTGGCTTCCTCTGACATTTACTTCCATTTCTGATAGCTCAGCATGTGCCAACTCTTCACAGGACACAGAAACTCGTATCCTCAGAATCAGACCTCATCTGTTCAAGCATCTGACCAGATTCGGTGACGAGACACTGAAGTTTGAGGCACAGTCAAAATAACCATAAGCACATAA
>NW_011173385.1:0-344 GCF_000146605.3 Meleagris gallopavo
TGTGACTTTTTCTCCCACAAATCCCAGGGTTGTCCAAAAAATATCGAATTTTCTTGCAGGAATACCAGTTTACTCCCCCCAAATAGGACATTTCCTCTCCGATATGACAGTTTTCCTGACAGAAAATTTGAAAATTTCCCCCAGAAACACTAGCTTTCTCCCAGAATTAGGGCATTTCCTGCCAGAAATAACACTTTTCTAGCCCAAAGTAGGACATTTTCTCCCAGAATTACCAGTTTTCTCACCCAAAATACGATCTTTCCTGCCAGAAATGCCAGATTTCTCACCCCAAGTATGACATTCCTCCAGAAAAGTGCCTCTTCTCTCAAGAAAAAGATGACATT
>NW_011173386.1:0-545 GCF_000146605.3 Meleagris gallopavo
GAAAAGGGAAGGTACTTGTCAGAAAAGTGCTCTTTCTGGGAGAGAGTAGCATAGTTGGTTGGAAAATGCCACCCATTTGTGAGAAAGCTGCTTTGTTTCCGGGAGGAAATAGCATTCTTTGGGGAGAAGATGTCCTCTTTTGGATGGAAAAGTAGTAGTTGTGGGAGAAGCTGTCCAATGTTTGGGCCCAAGGTAGCATTACTGGGAGGTAATGTCATTGTATTGGAGAAGGGTGGTATTTCTGGGAGAGAATGTGTTCTTTTTGGAAGCCAACGGTGTACTTTGGGGGGAAAAAGCGTCCTTTCTGGGAGAAAGCATCCTAGTTTGGGGAGAAAGTGTCATAGTGCGGAGTGTGGTGTAGCAGATTAGGGGGAATTGGGAGGTATTCCTAAGAGAACTGTCATTTCTGGGTGAAAAGGTCTTATGTGGGGGAAAAGTGAGGAATGTGTGAGAAAGCTGGTGTTTCTGGGAGTAAATGCCATTTTTGGGGGCTAGGAAATGGTCTTTCTGGTGGGATGTGCCACATCTTTGTGAGGCAATCGGTG
>NW_011173387.1:0-484 GCF_000146605.3 Meleagris gallopavo
ATCTTTGCTTTGCTTTGGTGAGGTGGGGACTGCCATTGCTTCCTCAGTCCCACACACCCCTTCCCATCCCACACTGCCATGGGAGATCAGGTTCTGGACCACCTGAGGACCCAAACATCCAGGAGTCTTTGGGTCCTGACGAGATGAGTCCCAGAGTTCCGAGGGAATTCACCGCTGCAGTCACCGAGCCACTCTCCATGGTACTTCACAAGTCGAGGCAGTCAGGTCAAGTCCCTGGTGAGGAGAAAAAAGGTGACAGCACACCTCTTAGGAAGGATAGAAAGTGTGACGCGGGGAACTACCAGCATGTCAGTCTCACCTCTGTGCTGGTCACGGATCATGGAGCAGATCATCCTGGAATTGACTCTCAAGCACACATTCCAGTGCGCCACCACCCTGTGCGTGAAAAGCTGCCTCCTAATAACCAACCTAAACCTCCCCTGTCTCACTTGAAAACCATTTCCCCTTGTCCTATCGCTATCCA
>NW_011173388.1:0-325 GCF_000146605.3 Meleagris gallopavo
CTAAAGATCGATAAAACGAAAATTAAAAGGGGAAAAATCGATAAGAAATAAACACGAGGAATGAATGAATGAATGAATGAATGAATGAATGAATGAATGAATGAATGAATGAATGAATGAATGAATGAATAAATGAGCGAGCGAGCCGATAAATAAGCAAGCAAATAAATAAATAAATAACAACAATAAGTAACAATAAAACAACATTTAAAAACAAAGAGACAAATACGCGGGCACGTAAATAAATAAAAATAAAAAAATTAGAAATGAACAAATAACGGAATTATAAACAAACAGACAAACACGTGGACGCATAAACGAAAAT
>NW_011173389.1:0-468 GCF_000146605.3 Meleagris gallopavo
TTCTCGTGCTTGTATGGAACTTCCTGTGTTCCAGTTGGTACTCATTGCCTCTTGTCCTGATGCTGATCACCACTGAAAATGGTCTGACCCCATCCACTTGCCACCTGTGATTCAGATATTGGTAAACGTTGATAAGATCCCCTCTCAACCTTCTCTTTCCCAGGCTGAACAGCCCCAGGTCTCTCAGCCTTTCCTCATCAGGGTGGCACAGCTAGACTGTGCCACTGATCACAGCCCTGTGAGCTCTGCTTGTCAGCCAGTTCTCAATTCACCTCACTGTCCTGTATCTATCCCACACTTTCTAAGCTCACCTCTGAGGATGTTAAGGGAGACAGCGTCAATTCAGTGTCGTGCTGAATTCAAGGTACACAGCGATCCGCTGCTCTTCCTCATCCACCCAGCTGGTCATGACATGGTCATAAAATGCTTGGAGTTGGAAATGGACCTCTGAATGCCATCTAGTCCAAG
>NW_011173390.1:0-502 GCF_000146605.3 Meleagris gallopavo
TGTTGTTGTAGGGACAAAACCTGTACATCTGTGGAATGGTGCGGGGCAAGGCGGGAAACGGAAAGCCGTCCGCAGGTAAGAAGCTCTTGTGAGCTGTGCTGTGGGTACCGCCTCTAAACAGGGCTGCACGCAGGGCTGTGTGTGATGGAGGAGAGAGGAAAGGACGCTGCAGTTCTGTGCTGACTGCAGAAGTGGCGCAAGGCTGTAGCAGCAGAAAGGCCAATTGACAGAACTGCTCTTGGAGACCAGAAGTTTGTGGCTGGCAGTGCTCAAATCTTCCTCCATAGAGAGGCTCTTCATGTCTTTCTTGTCTCCTTTCTGTCAGAAGCTGATGCCAGTGGCCTTCCTCTGAAGCGCAGCCATGTGCAAAGCCAGGGGAGGAGCACGGAGTGTGGCACAGCACCCAAGAGAGGTACAGACACACAACAGGCATCTGGCTTTGGTGCACTGTCTTTCTAGTTAGGCTTTCTGCCTGTTCTTTCCTGGGACTGTTCTCATTGCG
>NW_011173391.1:0-508 GCF_000146605.3 Meleagris gallopavo
ATCGCCCTTACCTGCTGGGCAGACAATGACCAGTCAGCAAAGTGAGGTTCCGGGGCATGCCGGGAAATGCACATTCCACTTGCTTGCTGTTTCCACCGAGACCAACACATCTCTCCGTGCAGTTGTTAACAGCACTTGGGAGCACCGCAGCTCTGCTGCCACCTGTTGGACACAATACAGTCATAAAGGCACTGCCCTGCATCCGGGCCTCTTGCACAAACCTGTGCTCCTTGCTCGGAGCACATGGCTGCACTCTGTGCACGATGTTGCTTACCACCAGAGAAGGCTCAGGTACCCAACACCATTTTGGCTTCCATCTTGTCTGATAACTGCTCATTATGCACAGCCCTCATATTTGCTTTGGTGAGGTGGGGACTGCCATTGCTTCCTCAGTCCCCACACGACCCCCTTCCCATCCCACACTGCCATGGGAGATCAGGTTCTGGACCACCTGAGGACCCAAACATCCACGAGTCTTTGGGTCCTGACGAGATGAGTCCCAGAGTTC
>NW_011173392.1:0-530 GCF_000146605.3 Meleagris gallopavo
ACCAGGAGACTCTCTCGCTCATTTTGCACTGTTTCCCTGAGACTCTCCTTTTCAATTTCACAAACTCTCTCCCTCTCCAGGATAGTATTGAATAAGGCCCGGTAAGCATTAGCCAGGCCCCAAATAATTTGGGCCTCCTCAGATCTTCCTGAGCCGCGACATTCCTGTCTCAAATATCTGTTTAAATTTTCAGGGTCTTTCAGGTGTTCTGGAGTAAAGTTCCATGACACCGAAGATTTCCATCTCTCTAAAGTCTCGCCCAGGCCTCTCCACATTCCCTGCCACTCAGTATTTACTGGTTTTGGGGCAGACTTCCTCAAAAATATAAATAAATACTAATAATAAGTGAAATGGTGAGCAGTACATTCACGGAGATTAATAACGTGATCAGGTGAGCATTGAAAATCCGCATAAAGAATTCAAAAGGAGAAGGCTGGAAAACCTGCTTAAAAAAATCCCCAAACCCTGTAAAAATTAGCAGCTCCCTCTGGAAATGGTATGCCACATAATATGCAGATGCCACATAGTTA
>NW_011173393.1:0-692 GCF_000146605.3 Meleagris gallopavo
GATACCAGTGGAGAAACGAGTGGTGGGAGTTGATGGCTGAAGGATAAAGTGAGGCGAATGCTCCTAAGAGACAAGCACATTTGTATTTGCTTCACCCAAGCCTGGCTGGGCTTAGTGGATGGGACGTGACGGGAGCACAGGCTGAAGCAGGGCTTGACTCAGGAGCTCCACTAAGCGCTGGCACGTGTTCTTTAGTCCCCCAGGTCCTCCAGAGCTGCGCCGAGTTCATTGAGCAGCATGGCGTGGTGCAGGGGATATACCGCCTGTCCGGCGTCGCGTCCAACGTCCAGCGCCTCCGGTAAGAGTGCTGCGACTGACACAGCTGGACTGCACGTGGGGTGGCTTTTACTTGCTTTCCTCTTTCTCAACTATTTTGTGTCCTCCTCTCCAGCCACGAATTTGAGTCGGAGCAGATTCCTGAGCTGACCGTCCGTGACATTCACAGCGTGAGCTCCCTCTGCAAGATGTACTTCAGGGAGCTCCCGAACCCTCTGCTCACCCACCAGCTGTACGACAAGTTCTCGGTAAGCACAAGGCAACGTCTTCCCTTGACCTCTTCCCTGGGCCTCTTGGGAGATGGCTGCAGCAGTGCCCCAGCTCTGAGGCCCTTTTTTCTGTTAGCCCCATCAAGTTGACTCGCATGTCTTTGCCACATCCTGCATCGTACTGATGCCACTTTTGGTGGTCCCAGG
>NW_011173394.1:0-475 GCF_000146605.3 Meleagris gallopavo
GAGGTGTGCCGTCACCTTTTTTCTCCTCAGCAGGGACTTGACCTGACTGCCTCGACTTGTGAAATACCATGGAGAGTGGCTCGGTGACTGCAGCGGTGAATTCCCTCGGAACTCTGGGACTCATCTCGTCAGGACCCAAAGGCTCCTGGCTGTTTGGGTCCTCAGGTGGTCCAGAACCTGATCTCCCATGGCAGTGTGGGATGGGAAGGGGTGTGTGGGACTGAGGAAGCAATGGCAGTCCCCACCTCACCAAAGCAAAGATGAGGGCTGTGCATAATGAGCAGTTCTCAGACAAGATGGAAGCCAAAATGTTGTTGGGTACCTGAGCCTTCTCTGGTGGTAAGCAACATCGTGCACAGAGTGCAGCCATGTGCTCCGAGCAAGGAGCACAGGTTTGTGCAAGAGGCCGGATGCAGGGCAGTGCCTTCATGACTGTATTGTGTCCAACAGGTGGCAGCAGAGCTGCGGTGCTCCA
>NW_011173395.1:0-502 GCF_000146605.3 Meleagris gallopavo
GCTTGTACCAACTGGGCGTAGAAGCCCTTGGGAGCAGCCCTGCGGAGGACTCGGGGATCCTGGTGGACAAAGAGCTGGACATAAGCCAGTAGTGTGCACTTGCAGCCCAGAAGGCCAACTAGATCCTGGGCTGCATTCAAAGAGGAGCGACCAGCAGGGAGAGGGAGGTGATTGTCCCCCTCGACTCAGCTCTGGTGTGCGGCCCCATGTGCAGCACTGCGTCCAGGCCTGGGGCTCCAGTACGGGAATGATGTGGAGCTTTTGGAGCAGGTCCAGAGAAGGGCCACGAAGATGATCAGAGGGCTGGAGCACCTCTCTTAGAAAGAAATGTTGAGGGAACTGGGATTGTTTCTGTGGGAGAAGAGAAAGCTCTGGAGATAGCTCATGACAGCCTTCCAAGACTCGAAGGGAGCGCATAAGCAGGAGGGGGCAACGGCTGTTTAGGAGGGTGGATAGCGAGTAGGACAAGTGGAAATGGTTTCAAGTGAGACAGGGAGGTTTA
>NW_011173396.1:0-574 GCF_000146605.3 Meleagris gallopavo
CCCTCTCTGCAGAGCTCCTCTCCAGCAGCTCATCCCCCAGCCTGTATTGGTGCATGCAATTATTCCTCCCTAGGTGTAAGACCCTACACTTGCTTTTGTTGAACCTCATCCGGTTTCTTACTGCCCAGCTCTCCAGCCTGTCCAGGTCTCGCTGAATGGCAGCACAGCCTTCAGGCGTGTCAGCCAATCCTCCCAACTTCGTATCATCAGCAAACTTGCTGAGGGTGGCCACTATCCCCTCATCAAGGTCATTGATGAAGATGTTGAACAAGACCGGACCCAGCACAGACCCCTGGGGGACACCACTGGTCACAGGTCTCCAGCCAGACTCTGCACCACCAACGACCACCCTCTGCGCTCTGCCAGTCAGCCAGTTCTCAACTCAACTCACTGTCCACTCGTCTATCCCACACTTCCTCAGCTTTGTTATAAGGATGTCGTGGGAGACAGTATCAAAATACCTTTCTAAAATCAAGGTAGACTACATCTACTGCTCTTCCCCCATCCACCCAGCATGTGACAGCATCATAGAAGGCACCAATTGGTCGAGCACGACCTCCCCTTGGTGAACCCT
>NW_011173397.1:0-495 GCF_000146605.3 Meleagris gallopavo
ACAGGCTGGAGAGCTGGGCAGAAAGAAACCAGATGAGGTTCAACAAAAGCAAGTGTAGGGTCTTACACCTAGGGAGGAATAATTGCATGCACCAATACAGGCTGGGGGATGAGCTGCTGGAAAGGAGCTCTGCAGAGAGGGACCTGGGCATCCTGGTGGACGACAGGTTGGCCATGAGCCAGCAGTGTGCCCTCGTGGCCAAGAAGGCCAATGGCATTCTGGGGTGCATTAAGAAGAGCGTGTCCAGCAGGTCGAGGGAGGTGATCCTCCCCCTCTACTCTGCTGTGGTAAGGCCTCATCTGGAGTACTGTGTCCAGTTCTGGGCTCCCCAGTACAAAAAAGACAGGGATCTCTTGGAAAGAGTCCAACGGAGGGCCACAAAGATGGTGAAGGGCCTGGAGCATCTTCCCCCTGTGAAGAAAGGCTAAGTGAACTGAGTCTGTTTAGCCTTGAGAAAAGACAACTGAGAGGGGACCTGATCCAGATTTATAAATA
>NW_011173398.1:0-554 GCF_000146605.3 Meleagris gallopavo
CTTACACCTAGCAGCCCTTCAGTGCACTTGCCATCCCCCAAAAAGACAAGATCACAGCCCTGAAAGAAAAAAGAAACCACTTACCCCATTCCAAGGACCAATAGTCCCCCACACTCTCAAGTGAAGGAAGCAGCTTCCAGGTCCAAATACCTACCAGCCCTTAAGTACGCTCAGGGTTCCCTGCTAAAAAAGAGAGAGACCAGCTCCACAATGGAGAAGAGAAAAAAAAAAAGAAAAATCACTCACTCCATCACCAAAGAACAAGGCATACTCCAAAGGAAGCACTCCCCAGGTTCAGATGCTGCCCCTACTCTTCCCAGCCCTTAAATGGGATCAGGGAGGGGTGGAGCCTGGCTCTGCCCCACTCCACAGCCAAGCTGCCCCCAGCTGTGCTCGCAGGGCTGCACCCCGCCCCAGGTGCGGGTTCCACAAAAACAGGAGGGCAAGGGAATGCCCAGGCAAAGGCAAGGGCCAAGAGAACATGGAAGGAAATGCCAAGGATGATGGCCCAGACAATACGGCAGGGAACGCCAAAAACTGAATGCCGACATGAA
>NW_011173399.1:0-544 GCF_000146605.3 Meleagris gallopavo
CCCTCTCGGCTGCTTTGGGACACGCCTGAGCACCCCTGCGTGTCACCGGGCAGCAGGTCCACAGCCAGTCTCCTCTGACCAGATCTCTCCTTCTCAATTTCCAGAGCACTTTCCTGAACTGCCACGCCTCCCCAGCTGGATCCACGCCACCTTGCCGGTGGATAATGAGGAGGGAACAAGTGAGGACAAGAGGAAGGCAAGGTGAGACTGCAGGCTCAGGGTAGGGTCTGCACGGGGTGTTTCCCCAACCCGACAAGAGCCCATTCCCCAACCCCAGGCAGTCACCGTTCAGGGCACGTGAACGCAGCACGTGGAGGGGTGGGATGGGGCTGCTGGGAGCCCCCAGTTCACAGGGCTGGCCCCTCTCCAGCCCTCACAAAAGCACCAGCGCACCCCGAGAGCTGTGCGTGGGGAAGGCTGCCTTGCAGCCGAGGGTCCTGGCTCGGGGTTGCAGGATACGGCCCCAAAGCCGTCACCCACTCTGTGTAGAGGCAGACCTCTCCCACTCTGTCCTTTCAGTCAGCTGCCAGCGATCCCGGGGGGC
>NW_011173400.1:0-555 GCF_000146605.3 Meleagris gallopavo
ACATCCCACCAGAAAGACCATTTCTAGCCCCCAAAAGATGGCATTTACTCCCAGAAACACCAGCTTTTCTCACACATTCCTCACCTTTTTCCCCCCCACATAAGACCTTTTCACCCAGAAATGACAGTTCTCTTAGGAATACCTCCCAATTCCCCCTAATCTGCTACACCACACTCCGCACTATGACACTTTCTCCCCAAACTAGGACACTTTCTCCCAGAAAGGCCGCTTTTTCCCCCCCAAAGTACACCGTTGGCTTCCAAAAAGAACACATTCTCTCCCAGAAATACCTCCCTTCCCCAATACAATGACATTACCTCCCAGTAATGCTACCTTGGGCCCAAACGTTGGACAGCTTCTCCCACAAGTACTACTTTTCCATCCAAAAGAGGACATCTTCTCCCCAAAGAATGCTATTTTCTCCCGGAAACAAAGCAGCTTTCTCACAAATGGGTGGCATTTTCCAACCAACTATGCTACTCTCTCCCAGAAAGAGCACTTTTCTGACAAGTACCTTCCCTTTTCTCTCAAAAATACTGCTAGACACTCCTCAAC
>NW_011173401.1:0-482 GCF_000146605.3 Meleagris gallopavo
GACCCATATCAACCCCAATCGACCCCATGTCACCCCATACTGCCCCATAGCAACCTCATATAAAACTCCAGATCGCCCCCTAGCAACCCCATATTGCCCCCTCTGGCCCCACAGTGACCCCATATCACCCCCTCTCACCCCATATTGCCTCATATTGCCCCCATATTGCCCCCATATCGACGAATACATCAAGGAGAGAGTGTGAGTAAAACCTGGAGAAAAGTCAGAGTAAAGAAGGAGTAAAGTATGGGTAAACCCAGAGTAAAGTGTGAATAAATGTTGAAGTAAGGTGTGAGTACACACCTGGAATAGAGTGTGATAGCCAGTTGTGGGAGTAAAACCTGGAGAAAAGTCAGAGGAAAGCATGAGTAATTCTTGCGTAAACCAAGTAAACTGTGAGTATCAACTGTGAGTATCACATGAAGGTGAGAGCACACCTGGAGTATGGTGTGAGTTAGTAAGCGTGGAGTAAAAGTGTGAGC
>NW_011173402.1:0-614 GCF_000146605.3 Meleagris gallopavo
CATGGTAGGGAATATGGTAAATCCACTCAATACCATGACCTTTAGCCCAGGTACCTACAAGAGAATTTTTAAAATGAGTCCCATTATCTGACTCAATTCTTTCTGGGGTACCATGTCGCCACAGGACTTGTGTCTCAAGACCTAGTATGGTATTTCGGGCGGTAGCGTGGGGTACTGCATAGGTTTCAAGCCACCCAGTTGTTGCCTCCACCATGGTGAGCACATAACGCTTACCATTACGAGATCGTGGCAAGGTGATATAATCAACCTGCCATGCCTCCCCATATTTGTACTTTTGCCATCGCCCTTCCTCCCAGAGAGGTTTCATTCTCTTGGCTTGTTTAAATTGTGGCACACGTGTCACAGTCGTGAATGATTTGCGCAATAGCATCCATAGTTAAATCCACCCCTCGGTCTCTAGCCCACTTATATGTCGCATCTCTCCCTTGATGGCCTGAGGTCTCATGGGCCCATCGGGCTAGAAATAATTCACCCTTGTTCTGCCAGTCCAGATCGGTTTGGGCCACCTCAATTCTGGCAGCTCTGTCTACCTGATGGTTATTTTGCTGCTCTTCAGTAGCCCTATTCTTGGGCACATGGGCATCTACGTGACG
>NW_011173403.1:0-763 GCF_000146605.3 Meleagris gallopavo
CCCAAGTTCCAAGTGAAATGTGGTATTTCTGGGAGAAAATGACAAGTACGTGGGAGAAAAGTGGACAATTGTGGGAAAGACTGACTTCTCTTGGAGGGCAAGTGTGGCATTTTTGGTGTGAAAAGGGGTCCTTTGGGGAGAAAACGGGGTGTAGATGGGAGGAAATGTCCTCTTGAGGAGTGTCTAGCAGTATTTTTGAGAGAAAAGGGAAGGTACTTGTCAGAAAAGTGCTCTTTCTGGGAGAAAGTAGCATAGTTGGTTGGAAAATGCCACCCATTTGTGAGAAAGCTGCTTTGTTTCCGGGAGAAAATAGCATTCTTTGGGGAGAAGATGTCCTCTTTTGGATGGAAAAGTAGTACTTGTGGGAGAAGCTGTCCAATGTTTGGGCCCAAGGTAGCATTACTGGGAGGTAATGTCATTGTATTGGAGAAGGGTGGTATTTCTTGGGGAGAATGTGTTCTTTTTGGAAGCCAACGGTGTACTTTGGGGGGAAAAAGCGGCCTTTCTGGGAGAAGGTGTCCTAGTTTGGGGAGAAAGTGTCATAGTGCGGAGTGTAGTGTAGCAGATTAGGGGGGAATTTGGGGAGGTATTCCTAAGAGAACTGTCATTTCTGGGTGAAAAGGTCTTATGTGGGGGGGAAAAGTGAGGAATGTGTGAGAAAGCTGGTGTTTCTGGGAGTAAATGCCATCTTTTTGGGGGGATTAGGAAATGGGTCTTTCTGGTGGGATGTGCCACATCTTTGTGAGGCAAATTTGGGTGTTTT
>NW_011173404.1:0-780 GCF_000146605.3 Meleagris gallopavo
ATCTTCAGCACTGCTGCCAGTGCCCCAGGCAGATGCAGAAGGAGCCTGCAGAGTTGTGCTGTAGTTTTCTCCCAGGAGTTGGTTGATTTTCCAAAGTAGTCACACGTTCACTTTCCAATTCAGTCTCACCTTCGATGCCTACTGCAAAGAACAAAAAGTAGTGGAAAACAGATGATGAGGTAGCTTAATACGGAGACAATTTTTGGCATCCACGTTATAATTTAACCTAATGTATACTCAACGAATACACAGATGTTGTAATTAAGAACTATCCAGGAAAGTTAGGCAAGTAAGATTATTGCAACAAGAGGATCACAAATGGAAAGCGCTTACCTATGTTGTAGGCTCGCAGTCTTTTCCACAAGGAGTGATCTCCAGGGAGATCCTTCCTCAGTGGCAGTCACCCCTTCCGACAGGGCAGCTGAATGGCCTTCGCCCTGTGTTGCCATGGCTGACTCACTGCTTGTCTCAGGTGGTCAATCAGAGGCTCAGGCAGTGATGCAGCAGTTCCCATGCACCTAATGATAGCCAGAACATCTTAAAGTAAGGCTAGAACCTTTCGAATAGCACCATCATTTAAGAGTGGCACCGGAACTGCACGTTCACAAGGCTTGGTTTTCTGTTGCTATCAGAGAAATTCCAAGCAGTGGTGAACATTTCAGTCTTGCCGTTGTCTCTACTACTGGCTTCCTCTGACATTTACTTCCATTTCTGATAGCTCAGCATGTGCCAACTCTTCACAGGACACAGAAACTCTTATCCTCAGAATCAGACCTCATC
>NW_011173405.1:0-540 GCF_000146605.3 Meleagris gallopavo
AGAGGTCACTGCACTTCTCTTTTAAATGTATGACACATGAGGCACTTACTAGAATATGCAATTAACCCTGAGTTCCTAAGATCAGGATGTATTTCTCTCCTCGGAACACAGTTCCAAATGAACTGTTAGTATAATTTCAGAAGTGTCCTTAGGATATTTTATGTACATCTATAACACTAACAGGTGATCTTAGTGCAGGTAGAGTTCCATATAAAAACCCGGGCTTAGTTATCAATGCTGGATTTCATCTTGGTAAGGACGCTTTAAATAGGTGAAATGTAGACAGGCATCAACTCCCAGGTCACCTCGTTCAGTGCATCCTTACGTGGCATTTTGACTCATGTCGTGACCTTCACGCACAACGAATGTGGTACTTAGACATAATTTGAGCCAGAATGTGATGTGCCCACATTCAGAAATTGGGATTATACACTATGCTTACCAAAACCTTGACGTTCTGGGGCCGCCTTCCGTGGGGTGCTGGGATGGGGGGGACGGGCGAGCAGCGCAGGAGCCGGGCGAGGGCGTGAGGAAGCGGTG
>NW_011173406.1:0-510 GCF_000146605.3 Meleagris gallopavo
GAAAAGCCAACCGTATCCTGGGCTGCATCCAAAGATGCGCAGTCAGCGGGCCAAGGGAGGAGATCCCCATCCCTCTGCTCTGCGCTGGTCAGGCCTCAGCTGCAGTGCTGCGTCCAGATGTGGAGTCCTCAGTGCAGGGAGACATGGAGCTGTGCGAGTGCATCCAGAGTACAGCCACAAACACGAACCCAAGGATGGAACCCCTCTCCTGTAAGCAAGGAGAGCTGGGCTGTTCAGCCTCCTGGAGAAGTGAAGGCTCCAAGGGAACCTGGTAACAGCCTTTCAATACCTAAAGGAAAGAACAAGGGATAATAGGTGAAATCTAAGGAAAATGTCTTGTACAGTGAGGGTGCTGAGGCAGTGGCACAGGTTGCCAGAGACATGGTGGATGTGCTGGCCCTTTCAAGGTGAGCCTGGCTCAGACTCTGAGCAACTTGATCTAGCTGTGGATGGTCAGCATGGGGGAGTCGGATCACATTGCAAACCTACCTGCATACAAGCAGCGCACCA
>NW_011173407.1:0-550 GCF_000146605.3 Meleagris gallopavo
AGCAGAGCTGCGGTGCTCCCAAGTGCCGTAACAACTGCACGGAGAGATGTGTTGGTCTCTGTGGAAACAGCAAGGAAGTGGAATGTGCATTTCCCGGCATGCCCCGGAACCTCACTTTGCTGACTGGTCATTGTCTGCCCAGCAGGTAAGGGCGATGCACACCGGCCAGCGTTTACCCATTCCAGAGCCCGGCACAATAGGGTTCCCCCAGAGCTCTGAATTGCGCTTCATGGTGCCCAGAAGGCTGTCCTATCCTCTTTGTTCTGTGTCTTGCTTGTCTCTGGTCTTGCACTGTTTTCACTATTACATTCTCTTGTCCTCCTATTTTTGTGTTCCTTGCCCCATTCTCTTGGCCTAATGACCCCTTGGCTTTGTGTTGCCACATTCATGTCGGCATTCAGTTTTGGCGTTCCCTGCCGTATTGTCTGGGCCGTCATCCTTGGCATTTCCTTCCATGTTCTCTTGGCCCTTGCCTTTGCCTGGGCATTCCCTTGCCCTCCTGTTTTTTGTGGCAACACCTGGGGCGGGGTGCAGCCCTGCGAGCACAGCT
>NW_011173408.1:0-512 GCF_000146605.3 Meleagris gallopavo
AAAGGCAGGAAGGGTGCTGATCCTTTGTGTAGGTAGACAGTGATAGGATAAGGGGAAATACATTTAAACTGAAAGTGGAGCGCTTTAGGGTGGATGTTAGGAAGAAATTCTTCACTTAGAGAGCGGTGAGCCACTGGAACAGGCTGCCCGGGGAAGTTGTGGATGCCCCATCCATAGAGGCATTCAAAGCCAGGCTTGATAACCCTGTCCAAAGCAGGGGGCTGTATCTAGATTACTTAAGATCCCTTCCAAACCAAGCCATTCTGTGATTCTAAGATGATCTTGCATATTTCTGCTGTCTGACTCCTTGGGGTTGGAAGCTAGCTTAGCTTCTTCCTCTTTGTCATGGTTTCATGATTTTTCATTATCGGTATTCCACATCATAACATCATGCAATGTACTGGGGGTTTGACTGCTGATGCTCAAGTTCCGGGTGCCTGTCCAGCGGAGAAGAGCAGCTACGTTTCCCCAGGGGCTTTGCGGTCAGCGAGGAGATATAACTCCTGGCAAGG